>NW_028138995.1:0-272068 GCF_964270905.1 Leucopleurus acutus
CCTATGACCCTATAGCTTAGGAAAATTAAAATCAACAAGACTCAGCCACCCCAAAGTTTAGGGCTGCTGTGTTTACAAGAACCTCGACAACGGAACAACTTAAGTATCCCAGAAAGAGAAAAATGGATAAAGAAGTTGTGGTACTTACATAGACTGGAATATCACTCTGCAATGAAATCAATGTCATCAGGCCCATAGCAGCATAATGAGTGGATTTAGGTAAGATGATTCTGAGTGAAATAAGTCACACAGAAAAAGAAACTAGTCATAAGATATCACTTATAGAGGGAATGTAAACTTGGCTACACATGAACTGAATTACAAAACAGAACAGAGTCTCACATTTAGAAAACCAACTTATGCTTGCTTAAGGGGAAAGGTGAGTTGGGGTGCTGCATAAAACCAGAGATTGAAATGAGCACAGATACCGTTCCATAAGCCAGTAATAGACAAGATATATTCCTTGTTCAACGAAGTGGACTCAACAACCCCTATTCACTGCAGAGGAATATATCTGACTAGTAAGAATCTTAAAACCTATGTGTTTATATGTCTCCATAAGAGGATCAAGTGTGCATCGAGCGGCATAAACACAGCAGTGAAAATCAGCTAAACCCCATTATAAAAATAAATTTCAAAATCAAAACACAAAGACAGTGAAAGAGAGATAAATTCTTAAATAATTCGTTCAGGGCTTGTGACGAAACCTGGATTTACCACATCTACACCCACAGCTGGGAGAGACATAAGGCTGGACACTTGGGGCTGTGAGGATTGGTGAGGTTCGGTGAGCAAATGCAAACCCTTTGAAGTAGTACTGCGTGCTACCCATTCCATGGGTCCCAACTCTCCAGGTTTAAGGGATTCTTCCTACAGCTAAAACATGTGTGGGAAACCCAGAGGATGGTCCACAGTGTGATCGGGCAAGGTTTCTAAAACGCATCTCATTATTCGTCCGCTGGTACTCGGGTTCACCATTCCAGGCGCTTTACTAACAATCTCCCCACTTGGAGAGTCAGTGCTTGTAACCTCCTGTTTGGCACACTCTGCAATTTCTGCGGAGGATGAACGGGAATAGGGAGAACCAATGAGAGACTAGCTGTAGGTGTTTGGACGGGCACATTTCACTCTAATTTCCCACCAGGATGTAGAATTAACCAAAGACTCAGCGTGCCGTGCCGGAACCAGAATAGGGCCTGAAGCAATCCTGTTGATTTGTGGCCAGCTCACAGAAAGCGAGTTGAAAAAACGAGCTCAGGGGCACTGCAATTCACAAACCTGCAGAGTTATAAAGGACAACTATTGTCCAAAAATGTATTGAGGTATGGCTGTGAAGAGGACTTGAAACAAGGCACAATTGCAGGAAACAGATTTCAGGAGGTAGATTGGAATTGCATTTAAAGCATATGAAAAGCGGCAGATCTTCGGCAACGATGCACTTGGCCAAAAAGGGCGTATGCGTTTTTTCCTGAATATATTCAGGATAAAACGCATACGCCCTTTTTGGCCAACCAAGCAAGCGGGAAATTCAAATCTACACTACAAAGAAGTCTCATCCTAACACGTACCCTAACCCTATCCCGCTACCGTACCCTAACCTGTACCTGAGACCGTACCCATTCCCTAACCCTAACCCTTACCGTAAGCTGTACACAAACACTAACCCGTATGCTAACATGTACCCTAACAGTAACACATAGCCATACACTAAACTTTATCCTTACCCTACCCCATATCCTAACCCTTTCCCTAAACCGTACCATAACCCGTACCCTAATCCTAACCCATCCCCTAACATTAACCCATAACCTAACCCGTACCCTAATCCTAACCCATACACTCACACGTACCCTAACCCTAACCCATTGTCATACCCTAACCTGTAACCTAATCTGTACCCATTCCCTAACCCTAACCCTAACCCTTACACTATCCCGTACCATAATCCTAACCTGTACACTAACACTAAACTATACCTTAACACTTACCCTACTCCTAACCCGTGGTCATACCCTAAACTGTACCCCAAACCATACCCGTTCCCTAACCCTAACCCTAACCCTTACCCTAAACCATACCTTAATCCTAACCCGTACACTAACACTAAACTGTACCCTAACACGTACCCTAACCCTAACCCTTTGTTGTTCCCTATACTGTACCCTAAACTGTACCCCTTCCTTAACACTAAACCTAACCCTAACCCTTACCCTAACCCATACCTAACACTAACCCATACACTAAACCTAACCATAACCCTGAATGTAAACCATACCCTAATCCTAACCCATACCCTAACACTAACCCATACCTTAACCCGTACCCTAACACTAAACCATAGCCATACCCTAAACTGTACCCTAACACTAACCCATACCACAACCATAACCCTAAACCATACTCTAAGCCGTACAATAATCCTAACCCGTATCCTAACCTTAAACCTTACCCTAAACCCTAATCCTTACCCTTAGCTTAATTTAGTTTTTTTGTATTTAAAAAAATATTTTCTTGGGTTAAAACAAACTAGCAGAACAACAAAATAGGGGGCTTCGCTGGTGGTGCGGTGGTTAGAATCTGCCTGCTAATGCAGGGGACACAGGTTCGAGCCCTGGTCTGGGAGGATCCCACATGCCATGGAGCAACTAGGCCCATAAGCCACAACCAGTGAGCCCTCGCATCTGGAGCCTGTGCTCTGCAACAAGAGAGGCTGCAATAGTGAGAGGCCCGCGCACCGAGATCAAGAGTGGCCCCCCACTTGCCACAACTAGAGAAAGCCCTCACACGGAAACTCAGACCCAACACAACAAAAATAAATAATTAAATAATAAACTCCTACCCCCCCCCAGAAAAAGAACAACAAAATAAAACAGAAAGTAACCTGAGTGTCCCTCAAAAAGCTAAGTCTGAAATAGTTGGTACTTCTGTTCTATGGACTGTTATGTAGCCTATAAAAAGTGTGAGAGCTAAATCTGTTTTTCTACAGTGAGAAGCATGATATTCCAGATGTATAGAACACCTGGATAAAATGAGAACTCTACACATTATGCTGGTCGTTTCAGTAAATGGGAAAGGATGGCAAGTGGTAAAATATTATCTTTTCCTTTAATTTTTTAAATTTCACTTGTTACAAAGAACTTCAATTATAATTGTACTTTAAAAAAGTAACAATGGAAATTTAAAAGAAAAAATATATATTGTGTGTTCAGTTATGTTTCATAGAATTATGAAATGCTCCACCCTCTGGCCATTACCTGCAAAAGCAGCTTTAAAACCTATGCTAATTTTCACTTCATATGAACAAGTCCTGCAGGGCTGTAAAGGAAACCTGCCTTCATCATGTTTTGCAGGAGGTAAAGATCAAAGTATTTCAAAATGTGGCACATATTTCAAGAAAACCATTTGAAGAACTAAGCTGTAATAACCATTTGAAAAATAAAAGGACATGCCTGAAAGCTCAATTTCAAAGGATTATGAGACACATGCAAATCCAACCACACAGAGGTATCAGCTCACACCATTCAGAATAACCATCAGGAAAGAAACTACAAATGATCAATGCTGAAGAGGTTGTGGAGAAATGCATACCCTTAATTTGAAGTGGGACGTAACCTGGTAAGAGTCACTAATGGGAACAGGGTGGAGGTGCCTTTAAAAGGTAAACATTGAGCTACTATATGATCCAGCAGGCCCACTCCTGGGCCTATAACATAAGAAGACATAATTGGAAAGACACAGGCAGGCAAATCTGCACTGCAGCAGTATTACAATAGCCAAGACATGGAAGCAACCAAAAGTCCATCAACAGATGAGTGGACAAAGAGGAACTGTTACATATAGAGATGGAATATTAGCTCGGGAAAAAAATGAAACCATGCCATTTGCAGCACCATAGATGAGTCTAGAGGTAACCATGCAACTTGTAGTAAGTGAGAAAGCGAAAGACACCTAACGTATATCACTTATAGGTGTTACCTGAAAATTGATAACAATGAAGATATTTCCACAGAGAAAGGCAATCACAGATTCATTGAACAAACTTATGGTTCCCCAAATCAAAAGGTGTGAGGATTGGATACATTATGATATTGGGGTTAACATAGATATAGAAACACATGTGAAATATATAATCACCAAAGACCTATGGAATACCAAGAGAAGACTACTCAACATTGTGTCATAACCTACCTGGGAAAAGGTTCCAAAGAAGAATAGATATATGTATGTGTGTGAAAGAACCACATCTTGCACACCTAGAACAAAAAAAAAACCATTGTAATCAAATTTGCTGCGATAAAAAATAAAAATTAAATTAAAAATATGAACAAGAAATAATGAGACATAAACTGAAAGGAATTTTTCCTGGCACATCCCATTCTAATTTTCAACCTAGAACAGGACTTCCATTAAGGCTCTGTTGCCCTGGTAACCAGATTTGGTAAAGGAGAAATGCTGCCGCCTTGTGGCTGTTTCACACAACAGCAGCTTTAAACCAAGAGGTAATGTTCACTTAATATTCAAAATATGTGCAGCACTGTAAAGGACACCGGGCCTCAAAAGATGTCCTGGGGTCGTAATCGACCAGAAAATTCAAAAGACGTCAACATTTCAAGAAGACAATGTCAAGAGGCATATTTTACGCACATTTTGTCTTTTCTTTTTTTCTCTTTAAAATAAAAGGAAATTGAAAAATGCGCAACATCAGCAATGAATAAAGCCATGCAAATCCAATTACAGAAATGTTCACCTCACAGCCGTCAGAATGTTCTTCAGCAAAAAGTCTACAAAGAATAAATGCTGAAGGGGTTTCAGAGAACTGTGTACCCTCCAGCTGCTGGGGGGATGTAAACTGGTAACAGCCAGTAGCGAGAACATAATGGAGGTGCGTTTAAGGGTAAAAATTGAGCTACCATGTGATCTGGTAGGTCCTTTGATGTGCCTATCACCTGAGCAGAGCAGAATGGAAAAGACACAGGCTGGCAATCCTGTACTGCAGGAATATTTAACATAGCCAAGACTTGGAAGAAACCAAAATGTCCATCAACAGAAAAATGCACAAAGAGGAAGTGGTCCATATAAACAATGGAATATTAGCCATGGAAAACAATGAAACAGTGCCGTTTGCACCACCATATAAGGACCTAGAGATAATCACTCAAATTAAAGAAAGAAAGTGAAAGACAGATATCCTATGACATCACTTCTAGGTGTTACCTAAAAGTTGATACTCACGAACTTATTTCCAAGAGAAGGAAAAGCATGGATTAAGAAAAAAAAATTATGTTTAACCAAATGGAAAAGTGTAAGGAATGTGTGAATTAGGATATGAGGGTTAACAGACATGTGCTAATACATATGAAATATATAATCACAAAATACCTATGGAATACCAAGAGAGGTCTAGGCAACACTCTGTAATAACCTACACAGTAAAGAATGCAAAGATAAATGACAGATACATTGATATAATGAACCAGATTCTGTACACCTAGGAGAAACAAAATATTTTTATCAAGTTTGCTCTGATAATTAATAAAAATTAAATTTATAAAACAAACAAGAAGTAAGGAGATATAAGCTCTTGGGGATGTGCTCTGGCACATTCCACTCTAATTTGCAGCCTACTAACACGATTTCCAGGAAGGCTCTGCTGCCCAAAAACCCAGAGTTGGCAATGTAGAAATTCTGCTGCCTTGTGGCCGTTTTCCGCAAGAGTGGCGTTAAGCCCACAGCTAATGTTCTCTTAACATTCACAAGGACTCAGGGCTGCAAAGGACACCTGCCCTAAACAACTGTGCTGAGGTAGGGAATGGACAATAAAATTCAAAACTGACAAATTTTTCAAGACGATAGTATGAAGAGGTAAGTTTGACTCACTCTCTTGTTTAAAAAAAGGAAAATGGGTGAAAGCTCAACCTCAGGAATTATTAGACTCATGCAAATCTAATGTACAAAAAGGTTTCAACTCACACCAGTCGACTGACCATCAGCAAAAGATCTACAAACAATAAATTCTGAAGGGGTTTTAGAGAACTGTGTACCCTCTAGCTGCTGGTGAGATGTAACGTGGTAAGAGCCAATAATGAGAACAGAAAGGAACTACGATTAAAAGTAAAAGTTGAGATACCATTCGATGCAGCAGTCACACCACTGGGCCTCTCACCTGAGAAGACCAGAATCGAGAAGACTCGGGCTGCAAAAGCTACACTGCAGCCTTATTCACAATAGCCAAGACAGTGAAGCCACCAAAATGTCCATCAACAGATGTATGGATGAAGAAGAAGTGGTCCACGTTCACAATAGAATATTAGCCATAGAAAACAATGAAACACTGCTATTTGAGGTGCCATAGATGAGCTTGGAGATAATCACAGAATATGAGGTAAGTCAGAAAGCAAAAGACCTATATCCTATGATATCACTTATAGGCGTTATCTAATAACTAACACAAATGAACATATTTCCACAGAGAAAGACACTCACAGACTTAGAAATTAAGTATGCTTATCTAAAAGGAAAGGTGGGCAGAATGGATAAATTAAGATTAACCTTACCATACGTATACAAATACATATAATAAACATATATCGAAAAGACGGACCATATAGCAAGGGAGGTCTACGGAACACTGTAATATTTTACATGGGAAGAGGATCTGAACATGAATAGACATATATATTGTACAAATGAACCAGATTGTGTACATCTGGACAAACAATATCTAATCATTACCCCGATTAAATAAATTTTAAAAACCAAGATGTAATGAGACATAAACTTATGGGCGTTCCTCCTGGCACATTCCATTCTAACTTAAAACCTAGGACCACGACTTCCAGAAAGGCTCTGCTGCCCTAGTACTCAGATTTGGGAAAGGACAAATGCTGCCTCCTTGTGGCCGTTTCCCACAACAGCAGCTTTAAACCCAGTGCTAATTGTCACTAAATATTCACCAAACTTGCAGTTCTGTAATGACATCTGCCCTCCAAAAAAATCCTGGGGTCGAATATCCACCAAAAATTCAAAAGAGGGCAACCTTCCAAGAAGAGAGCTTCAAGAGATATATTGTACTCACACTTGATTTTTAACAGAAAGGAAAAAGGCGTGGAAAATGATGAATTTTAGGAATTTTTAAAGTCATGCAAACCCAAATTACAAAAACCTATCAGGTCACAGCAGTCAGACTGGCCATTAGCAAAAATGCTGCAAACTATAAATGCTGAAGGGATTGTGGAGAAGTTCGTACCCTCGGTTCTAAGGGAGACATGGTAAGAGCCACTAATGAAAACACAATGGAGGTGCTTTGAAAAGGTAAACATTGAGCTACTAGTCAATCAGTCACACCCACTGCTGGGCCTATCACCTGAGAAAATGAGAATCAAAAAGTCACAGGCTGGCAATCTTGCACTCCAGCAATATTTAATATAGCCAACACTTGGAAGCAACGAAAATGTCCCTCAACAGAGCTATGCACCAAGAAGTGGTCCATATACACGATGGAATATTACTCCGATAAAAATATAAATTAAATTTAAAAAAGAAACAAAAATAAGGAGACATCAGCCTTTGGGGGTTTATCCGGGCACATTCCACTCTAATTTATAACCGAGGAAGACCACTGGCTGGAAGCTCTGTTTCCCTAGTACCAGCATGGGGAACAAAGAAAGGCTGCCGCAATCTGGCCGTTATCTGCAAAAGCAGCTTTAAAGCCTGTGCTAATGGTCACTTCATGTGAACAAGTACTGCAGGGCTGTAAATGAAACCTGCCCTCAAAATGTTTTGAGGGAGGTAATGGCCAATAAATTTCAAAATGTAACACATACTTTAGAAAACACTTTGAAGGGCTAAGCTGTAATCACAGTTTGAAAAATAAAAAGGACATGTCTTAAAGCTCAATTTCAAAGGATTATGAGTCATATGTAAATTCAACCACAAAGAGGTATCAGCTCACACCAGTCAGAATATCCATCAGCAAGAAAACTACAAACAATAAATGCTGAAGCCATAAAAAGAAACAAAATTGAGCTATTTGTAATGAGGTGGATAGACCTAGAGTCTGTCATACACAGTGAAGTAAGTCAGAAAGAGAGAGACAAATACCGTATGCTAACACATATACCTGGAATTTAAGAAAAAAAAATGTCATGAAGAACCTAGGGGTAAAACAGGAGTAAAGACAGAGACCTACTAGAGAATGGACTTGAGGATATGGGGAGGGGGAAGGGTAAGCTGTGACAAAGGGAGAGAGAGGCATGGACATATATACACTACCAAACGTAAGGTAGATAGCTAGTGGGAAGCAGCAGCATGGCACAGGGAGATCAGCTCGGTGCTTGTGACCGCCTGGAGGGGAGGGAGGGTGGGAGGGAGGGAGACGCAAGAGGGAAGTGATATGGGAACATATGTATATGTATAACTGATTCATTTTGTTGTAAAGCACAAGCTAGTACACCATTGTAAAGCAATTATACTTCAATAAAGATGTTAAAAATAAATAAATAAATAAATGCTGAAGGTGTTGTGGAGAAATGCATACCCTCAACTTTAAGTGAGATGTAACCTGGAAAGAGCCACTAATGAGCACAGAATCATGGTGCATTTAAACGGTAAACCCTGAGATACTATATGATACAGGAGGCCCACTCTTGGGCCTATAACATAAGAAGACAGAATTGGAAAGACACAGGCAGGCAAATGTGCAGTGCAGCAGTATTACAATAGCCAAGACATGGAGGCAACCAGAAAGTCCATCAAGAGGTGAGTGGACAAAGAAGAACTGGTACATGTACAGATGGAATATTATCTAGGGAAAAAAATGAAACAATGCCATTTGCAGCACCGTAGATGATTCTAGAGGTAATCAGGCAAATTGTACTAAGTCAGACAGCAAAAGACACATATCCTATAATATCACTTATAGGTGTTAGCTAAAAATTGATACCAATGAAGATATTTCCACAGAGAAAGGCAATCACAGATTCATTAAACAAAGTTAAGGTTCACCAAATGGAAAGGTGTGAGGACTGGATATATTAGGATATTGGGGTTAACATAGGTATAGAAACACATGTGAAATATATAATCATCAAAGACCTACGGAATACCAAGAGAAGACTACTCAACATTGTGTCACAAGCTACATGAGAAAACGATCTGAAGAAGTATAGATACATGTAAAAGAACCACATCTTACACACCTAGAACAAACAAAACATTTTAATCAAATTTGCTCTGATAAAAAATAAAAATTAAAAAAAGAACAAGAAAAAAAAGAGAGAAAAAAGGAAAAAAAAGAACAAGAAGTAATGAGACATACACTTAAGGGACTTTTTGCTGGCACATTGCACGACTTCCATTAAAGCTCTGTCATCACTAATAAAGCAGCTTTATAAGCAATGTTGAAGGTAGCTTAAAAGAATTCTCACTAATTATTGACAGTAACAAGAAAACAAAAAAAAGTAAAAATCTCACGGCAAAAAGTATACATAGAGTAAGGGTAGTAGATCAAACACTTATTAAACTTCTGTAAAGAATAAAAGACAACAGTAGTACTTTTTTTAAAAGAGAGGGCCCAAATAAATCAGAACTGAAAGAGATGATGTTACAAGAGCCACCACAGAAATACAAAGTATCCTAAGATACACACAGGGTAACTCAGGGCTCAGACTGGACAGAGCCCACTCTCCATTCCCCTGTACATGACTTACAGGAGACTCAGGAACTGAGGAGGGGGTCCTTGAGGAGAGGCACAAGATAGAAGATGTTAGGCATTAACATGACTGCATTCATTTTAAACATGCCTGAACTACATTCACATGAGATGATTTTGTCCTGTTTGTACATCAGCACCTCTAGTCGGAACTGCAGATCTTTGGTTTCACCACCTCTATGACAGCATTAGCTTCACCTGCTGTGGACCGTCTCCTATAGGATTTCTAGAACCACAAAACATCGAAGCTCCACAGGACCCAGAGTCTGTGCGACTCCACTCAGAGTCTCAACTGCACTCAGAGACTCAGAGTCTCAACAGAGACTCCCCTCTTGGAGGACACACACAAAGTAGTGTGCACATCAGGACCCAGGGGAAGGAGCAGTCACCCCATAGGTGAATGATCATACCTAGCTGCTAGTTTTAGAGGGTCTCCTGCAGAGGTGGGGTGTGGCTGCAGCTCACCATGGGGACAATGACACTGACAGCAGAAGTTCTGGGAAATACTCCTTGGCGTGAACTCTCCCAGAGTCCACCATTAGCCTCACCAAGAGCAAGGTAGGCTCCAGTGCTGGGTCGCCTCAGTCCAAACAACCAACAGGGAGAGAACCCAGCCCCATGCCTCAGCAGACAAGCGGATTAAACTTTTTATTAAACTTTTATTTAATCCACAGACAAGCAGATTAAAGCTCTGCCCACCAGAGCAACACCCAGCTCTACCCACCACCAGTCCCTCGCATAAGGAAGCTTGCACAAGCCTCTCAGATAGACTCAATCACTGGAGAGCAGACAGCAGAAGCAAGAAGAACTACAATTCTGCAGCCTGTGGAAGGAAAACCACATTCACAGAAAGATAGAGAAAATGAAAAGGCAGAGGACTTTATACCAGATCAAGGAACAAGATAAATCCTCAGAAAAACAATGAAATGAAGTGGGGATAGGTAACCTTCCAGTAAAAGAATTCAGAATAATGATAGTGAAGATGATCCAAGACCTTAGAAAAATAATGGAGGCAAAGATCGAGAAGATGCAAGAAATGCTTAACAAAGACCTAGAAGAATTAAGGAACAAACACCTAGAAGAATTAAAGAACAAACAAACAGAGATGAACAATACAATAACTGAAATGAAAAATACACTAGAAGGAATCAGTAGCAGAATAACTGTGACAGAAGAACGGATAAGTGACCTGGAAGACAGAAAGGTGGAAATCACTGCCATGGAACAGAATAAAGAAAAAGAATGAAAATAAATGAAGACAACCTAAGAGACTTCTGGGACAACATTAAATGCAACAACATTCGCATTATAGGGGTCCCAGATGGAGAACAGAGAGAGAAAGGACTCGAGAAAATATCTGAAGAGATTATAGTTGAAAACTTCCCTAACATGGGAAAAGAAATAGCCACCGAAGTCCACGAAGCGCAGAGAGTCCCAGGCAGGATAAACCAAAGGAGAAAAATGCCGAGACACACAGTAATCAAATTGAAAAAATTAAAGACAAAGAAAAATTATTGAAAGCAACAAGGGAAAAATGACAACATACAACGGAACTCCCATAAGGTTAACAGCTGATTTCTCAGCAGAAAATCTACAAGCCAGAAGGGAGTGGCATGATAAATTTAACGTGATGAAAAGGAAGAACCTACCACCAAGAGTACTCCACCCAGCAAGTATCTCATTCAGATTTGATGGAGAAATCAAAAGCTTTACAGACAAGCAAAAGCTAAGAGAATTCAGCACCATGAAACCAGCTCTACAACAAATGCTAAAGGAACTTCTCTAAGTGGGAAACACAAGAGAAGAAAAGGACCCACTAAGACAAACCCATAACGATTAAGAAAATAGTAATAGGAACATACATATTGATAATTACCTTAAACATGAATGGATTAAATGCTCCAACCAAATGACACAGGCTTACTGAATGGATAGAAAAACAAGATCCATATATATGCTGTCTACAAGAGACCCATTTCAAACCTAGGGACACATACAGACTGAAAGTGAGGGGATGGAAAATATATTCCATGCAAATGAAAATCAAAAGAAAGCTGGAGTAGCAATACTCATATCAGATAAAATAGATTTTAAAATAAAGAATGTTACAAGAGACAAGGAAGGACACTACATAATGATCAAGGGATCAATCCAAGATATAACAATTATAAATATATATGTACCCAACACAGGAACACCTCAATATATAAGGCAACTGCTAACAGCTATAAAAGAGGAAATCAACAGTAACATAATAATAGCAAGGGACTTTAACACCTCACTTACACCAATGGAGATCATCCAGACAGAAAATTAATAAGGAAACACAAGCTTTAAATGACACAATAGACCAGATAGATTTAATGGATATTTATAGGACATTCCATCCAAAAACAGCAGACTACAAGTTCTTCTCAATGGTACACGGAACATTCTCCGGGATAGATCACATCTTGGGTCACAAATAAAGCCTCAGTAAATTTAACAAAACTGAAATCATATCAAGCAGCTGTTCCGACCACAATGCTATGAGATTAGAACTCAATTACAGGGAAAATAACGTAAAAAACAAACACATGGAGGCTAAACAATACGTTTCTAAATAACCAAGAGATCACTGAAGAAATAAAAGAGGAAATCAAAAACTACCTAGAGACAAATGACAACAAAAACACGATGATTGAAAACCTATGGGATGCAGCAAAAACAGTTCTAAGAGGGAAGTTTATAGCAATAAAAGCCTACCTCAAGAAACCAGAAAAATCTCAAATAAACAATCTAACCCTACACCTAAAGGAACTAGAGAACGAAGAACAAAACCCAAAGTTAATAGAAGGAAAGAAATCATAAAGATCAGAGCAGAAATAAATGAAATAAAAACAATAGCAAAGATCAATAAAACTAAAAGCTGGTTCTTTGAGAAGATAAACAAAAATGATAAACCTGTAGCCAGACTCAAGTAAAAGAGGGAGAGGACTCAAATCAATAAAATTAGAAATGAAAAAGAAGAAGTTGTAACAGACACCACAGAAATACAAAGCATCCTAAGAGACCTCTACAAACAACTCTATGCCAATAAAATGGACAACCTGGAAGAAATGGACAAATTCTTAGAAAGGTATAACCTTCCAAGACTGAACCGGGAAGAAATAGAAAATATGAACAGACCTATCACAAGTAATGAAATTGAAAGTGTGATTAAAAATCTTCCAACAAACAAAAGTCCAGAACTAGATGGCATCAGAGGTGAATTCTATCAAACATTTAGACAAGAGCTAACACCCAATCTTCTCAAACTCTTCAGAACTTTTCAGGGGAAGGAACAGTCCCAAACTCATTATATGAGGCCACCATCACCCTGATACCAAAACCAGACAAAGATACTACAGAAAAAGAAAATTAGAGACCAATATCACTGATTAATATAGATGTAAAAATCCTCAACAAAATACTAGGAAACAGAATTGAACAACACATTAAAAGGATCATGCACCATGATCAGGTGGGGTTTATCCCAGGGATGCAAGAATTCTTCAATATACACAAATCAATCAATGTGATACACCACATTAACAAATTGTAGAATAAAAATATGATCATCCCAATAGATGCAGGAAAAGCTTTCGACAAAATTCAACACCAATTTATGATTAAAAGTCTCCAAAAAGTGGGCATAGAGGGAATCTACCTCAACATAATAAAGGCAGTATATGACAAACCCACAGCAAACATCATTCTCAATAGTGAAAAACTAAAAGCATTTCCTCTAAGATCAGGAACAAGACAAGGATGTCCACTCTCACCACTATTACTCAACATAGTTTTGGAAGTCCTAGACACAGTAATCAGAGAAGAAAAAGAAATAAAAGGAATACAAATTGGAAAAGAAGAAGTAAAATTGTCACTGTTTGCAAATGACACGATACTACACATAGTGAATCCTAAAGATGCCACCAGAAAACTACTAGAGCTAATCAATGAATTTGGTAAAGTTGCAGGATACAAAATTAATGCACAGAAATCTCTTGCATTCCTATACACTAATAATGAAAGATCAGAAAGAGAAATTAAGGAAACAATCTCATTCACCATTGCAACAAAAAGAATAAAATACGGAGGAATGAACCTACATAAGGAGGTAAAAGACCTGTACTCAGAAAACTATAAGACACTGCTGAAAGAAATCAAAGATGATATAAACATATGGAGGTATAAACCATGTTCTTGGATTAGAAGAATCAATATTGTGTAAATGACTATAGTACCCAAAGCAAGCTACAGATTCAATGCAATCCCTATCAAATACCACTGGCATTTTCTACAGAACTAGAACAAAAAAATCTTAAAATTTGTATGGAGACACAAAAGACCCCGAATAGCCAAAGCAATCTTGAGGGAAATTAAAAGAGCTGGAGGAATCAGACTTCCTAACTTCAGACTATACTACAAAGCTACATTAATCAAGACTATATGGTACTGGCACAAAAACAGAAATATAGATCAATTGAACAAGATAGAAAGCCCAGAGATAAACCTACGTACCTATGGCTAACTCATCTATGACAAAGGAGGCAAAGATATACAATGAAGAAAAGACAGTCTCTTCAGTAAGTGGTGCTGGGAAAACTGGACAACCACACGTGAAAGAATGAAATTAGAACGCTCCATAACACCATACACAAAAATAAACTCAAAATTAATTAGAGATCTAAATGTTAGACCAGACACTATAAAATTATTAGAGGAAAACATAGGCAGAACACTCTATGACATAAATCACAGCAAGATCCTTTTTGACCCACCTCCTAGAGAAGTGGAAATAAAAACAAAAATAAACAAATGGGACCTAATGAAACTTCAAAGCTTTTGCACAGCAAAGGAAAACATAAACAAGACGAAAATACAACCCTCAGAATGGGAGAAAATGTTTTCAAATGAAGCAAATGACAAAAGATTAATCTCCAAAATTTACAAGCAGCTCGTGTAGCTCAATATCACAAAAACAAACAACACAATCCAAAAATGGGCAGAAGACCTAAATAGACATTTCTCCAAAGGAGATATACAGATTGCCAATAAACACATGAAAGGATGCTGAACATCACTAATCATTAGAGAAATGCAAATCAAAACTACAGTGAGTTATCACCTCCCAGCAGTCAGAATGGCAATCATCAAAAAATCTACAAACAATAAATGCTGGAGAGGCATTTACTGGAGAAAAGGGAACGTTCTTGCACTGTTGCTGGGAATGTAAATTGTTATACCCACTAGGGATAACAGTATAGAGGTTCCTTAAAAAACTAAAAATAGAAGTACCATACGACCCAGCAATCCAACTACTGGGCATTTGCCCTGAGAAAACCATAATTCAAAAAGAGTTATATACAACAATGTTCGTTGCAGTTCTACTTACAATAGCCAGGACATGGAAGCAACCTAAGTGTCCATCGACAGATGAATGGATAAAGAATATCTGGCACATATATAAATGGAATATTACTCAGCCATAAAAAGAAACAAAACTGAGTTATTTGTAGTGAGGGGGATGGACTTAGAGTCTGTCCTACACAGTGAAGTGAGTCAGAAAGAGAAAAATAAATACCGTGTGCTAACAGAGATATATGGAATCTAAAGAAAAAAGTTTATGAAGAACCTAGGGGCAGGACAGGATTAAGGACACAGACATAGAGAAAGGACTTGAGGACACGGGGAGGGGGAAGGGTAAGCTGGGACGAAGTGAGAGAGTGCCATGGACATATATACATTACCAAATGTAACATCGATAGCTACTGGGAAGCAGCCACATAGCACAGGGAGATCAATTCGGTGCTTTGCGACCACCTAAAGGGGTGGGATGTGGAGGGTGGGAGGGAGATGTAAGAGGGAGGGGATATGGTGATATATGTATATGTATAATTGATTCACTTTGTTATACAGCAGAAACTGACACTCCATTGTAAAGCAATTATACTCCAATAAAGGTGTAAAAGGAAAATAAAAAAGAAAGAAGCCCAGAGATAAACCTACACACGTATGGTCAACTAATCTATGACAAAGTAGGCAAGACTATACAATGGAGAAAAGACAGTGTCTTCAATCAGTGGTGCTGGGAAAAATGGACAGCTACATGTAAAAGAATGAAATTAGAACACCCCCTAACACCATACACAAAAATAAATTCAAAATGGATTAGAGACCTCAATGTAAGACCGGACAGTATAAAACTCTTAGAGGAAAACATAGGAAGAATACTCTAACATAAATCACAGCAAGATCTTTTTTGATCCACCTCCTAGAGTAATGACATAAAAAAGAAAACTAAACAAATGGGACCTAATGAAACGTAAAAGCTTTTGCAAAGCAATGGAAACTACAAACACAAAAAGACAACTCTCAGAATGGGAGAATATATTTGCAACTGAATCAATGGACAAAGGATTAATCTCCAATATATATAAACAGCTGATGCAGCTCAATATTAAAAAAACAAACAACCCAATACAAAAATGGGCAGAAGATCTAAATAGACATTTCTTCCAAAAAGACGTAGAGATGGCCAAGGAGCACATGAAAAGCTGCTCTACATCACTAATTATTAGAGAAATGCAAATCAAAACTACAATGAGGTATCACCTCACACCTGTTAGAATGGGCATCATCAGAAAATCTACAAACAACAAATGCTGGAGAGGGTGTGGAGAAAAGGAACCCTCTTCCACGATTGGTGGGAATGTAAATTGATAGTCACTATGGAGAACAGTATGGAGGTTCCTTAAAAAACTAAAAATAGAATTACCATATGATCCAGCAACCCACTACTGGGCATATACCCAGAGAAAACCATAAATCAAAAAGACACATTCACCACAATGTTCATTGCAGCACTATTTACAATAGCCAGGTAATGGAAGCAACCTAAATGCCCACAGACAGACAAATGGATAAAGATGTGGTACATATATAAAATGGACTATTAGCCATAAAAAGGAATGAAATTGGGTCATTTGTAGAGACGTCGATGGATCTAGAGACTGTCATACAGAGTGAAGTAAGTCAGAAAGAGAAAAACAAATATTGTATATTAACGCATATATGTGGAACCTAGAAAAACTGTACAGATTAATCGGTTTGAAGGGAAGAAATAGAGACACAGATGTAGAGAACAAATGTATGGACACAAAGAGGGGAAAGCCATGGGGGGGTGGCGGTGGGAGGAGTTGGGAGATCGGGATTGACATGTATACATTTATATGTATAAAATAGATAACCAATAAGAACCTGCTGTATAAAAAATAAATAAAATAAAATGAAAAATAAAATTTTTTAAAAAACGGAAAAATGTTATTCCCTTCACATACATGTATTTATATGAATGAATTATTTCCATGCTTACATCCATAAGTACAAAAAAGAGGAATAAAACCTACCTTGAAACAAAAAACAAAACAGAACCCACCAGTTATACAGATGAAAACCCAATCAGGGCACTTGCTCCAGTGATAGACAATTCTGAAGTTGGTCAGAGGTGGGGATTCCGCTTGCATGCAGCCAGCAGCCACCCCGCAAGGAGTGTCCTCATTACAAGCCTGGGGGACCGTGCCGAGGCATCTGTGAGTAAACGTGAGATGAGCCCCAGGCCAGCTGCTGCTGAACTGTTCCCACCCGTCCCAGGTAAAACACCTGAATATATACAAGGACTTGAAAGCCTAGAGGAAGGGCCATAGAGCCACACGAGTGACAGCATGCCGGCCAACTTGGTGCCTGCAGGCCAGCCAGGATGGTCCTGGCCCTGGGTGCT
This sequence comes from Leucopleurus acutus, assembly GCF_964270905.1. Taxonomy (NCBI): domain Eukaryota; kingdom Metazoa; phylum Chordata; class Mammalia; order Artiodactyla; family Delphinidae; genus Leucopleurus; species Leucopleurus acutus. Next base: position 17,511 of record NW_028138995.1, read on the forward strand.
CTTCTGGAAGATTTCCATTTCCCTGCCTGAGATACCCGTCCTGTCCCTGCCCCCACTGCTTTTTTCCTTCCTCACCTCTGCCCAGGGAGAAATTCCAGCAGCAGGTATGGGTGACACATCCTCTTCTTTAGCAGGTGGCAGCCTGGCAACTGCTGCAGAAAGTCCAGCAGAGCCCCACTCACACTGGGCCACCCACAAAGCCGTGGCCTCTCACTCCCTCCCACCAGCCCAGCCCCGAGACTGCTGACAGGGCAGAGAAAATGACGTCAGGCACGGCTGCAGGGGCTCTTGCTGCCTGGAGTGGTATTTATATTGATCTCAACCCAGGCACACCTGGGAAGGGCAGGCTGGCACGGTAAGGCTGCCCAGCTCAGCCAATCATCACCCCTCAGGGGCTCACAGTTGCAGAAAATGGAACTTGCTGAACCGGCCAGGTCCAAGGAACAGGTGTGGGCTCCTGAGAGTCAGGATAGACAAGGGGCTGCAGCTTTGGCTTGTTTTCTAATCATTTTATCTGGCCCATGAGTGGGAGACAACTTCAAGAAAACCCTCTCCTAATGAGAGAAACCCAGGAGTCAGGGAGAGGAGGGGTGGGTGGTGGTTGGAGACAGAGGCCTGGTGCCCCGGGTGCAGTGGAAGTCTCTGGAAGACCAGGTGGAGGGAGGCCGCACAGAGTGATGCCCAGGGTCACAGACCTGTCGCAGCTACTGTTTGTTAGTTCAAGTCCTGCTCTGAGGTGCTCTGTGTCAGCTCTGAGCGACAGGTGAGCTGGGGGTGCTCTGCAATGAGGGCTATGTGCACGGTTCCTGTGTGCAGGCCTGCCACGGTACCTGCAAGGGTAGCACTGTATCCTGGGAGGGGCCTGACCACGAGAGCCCCGTGGGCTGGGGTGGGGGTGGGGTACCTGCCCAGGTGAGCTCCATATTCTGGGATTGGTCTGACCACGAGAGCCCCATGGGCTGCTGGGGACCTGGTAAAGGATGTCAGGACAGTCAGTGAAGCCACCGAGGATATACCTCCAGTTGCTCCTAATTCCTACACCCTGCTGGTCATTCTACCAACCACCAGGACATGGTATTCTGTATTAGTCTTCAATGATGCCTTCTTTTGTATTCCATTAGTCCCAGAGTCACAAGAAATTTTGGCTTGTGAGTGGCAGGACTCAACATACAACTAAAACAATACTTCCGGGCCGTCTTGCCCCAAGGGTGCAAAAATTCCCACACCATCTTTGGGGAAACCTTAGCTAAAGACCTAAAAGTTCTACCTCTGGAAAAGGAAACCCTCCTTCAGTACGCAGACGACATTCTGATCGCCAGCCCTACTAAGGAGGCCTCTGAACTACCAAGCCAATAAAGGATAGAAGTTGTCCAAGAAAAAGCTCAAATATCACAGACTGCGGTGACCTGCCTGGGCTTCATTCTCACAGAAGGTCGGAGAAGCCCATCCCAGGAAAGGGAAGAAACCATTTTCAGCCTTACCCCTTTCTAAAACTAGAAGACAGCTTAGGGGTTCCTGGGGAGGCCAGGGTTTGCTGCTTCTGGATCCCTAACTACACTCTACTAGCTGGGCCTCTATATGAAACACTGAAAGGAAAAGATGATGATCCTTTTGAATAGAATCCAGAAGTGGCCTTTCAAGAATGGAAAGAGCAGTCAATTCAGACCCTTGCCCTGGAACTCCCTAATTTAGCTAAACCCTTTGATCTTTACATTCCTGTTGAAAGGTGAATCGCCATTGGAGAATTAGTGCAAAAACTGGGACCACTTGAAATGGAACAATGCAAGAATGCCATCCAGGTAGGGTAAACTACGGTCACCAAGGGGCTTGGCCTACTGCCACATCTGGCCAAGATACTGGCGGTATCTAAAAACCTGGAAATCAGCAGCCCAAAAGGCCACCTCCCTCCTAAGGGAAAAGGACCCCACGTGGTGATCCTAACCACCAACCATGCCCTGAAGTTGCAGGGTTCGCTCCATGGGCACACCAACCTCGAGTGAGGAGGCCCTCCAACTCCAACATCCAGAGAGATAACCGGGGGCAACAGGGCACCATGACGACTCGTGTGAACATCACTTGACCTGGAGTTTCTCTCATAAAACAACAAGAGTGTGTCCCAAAAGAGTAGACTACTGCTTGCAGGACTTACTGCACCCAGAGGGGAGCTAATAATCTTGGCGGGGGAACCGTATATCACACTGTCACCATAGAAAAGCCTACAGACACCGTGCTGATGGTGGCCAATAAGACTGGCTGGACTCCTGTTTACTTCAAAAGGCTGTTGACTCAGTGGCCATCATGGTCCTTGATCACCACTGACCCTGGACTGTCTGGGAGTTGAGCGGGCAGGGCTCTGACACCTGGTGCTGTTTGTACGTTAATTCAGGGGCCTAAATGAAGAAAGCGCAGACTACTGGTCAGAGCATCTAGGCTGGCAGAAACGGTCAGCCTAAGGTGGCCGAACAAATGTGGGGCGGGGTGAAACCGGCCCCCACAGCGTCTCTGCACATCTCTTTCCTGGACCCTTAAAGGTCATTAGAATCTATAACACTTCCAATGCTGGTGCTCAGGCGGACGAGCAAGGATGCAGGGGGCCTGGGGACAATCAACGTCACCTGGAGGCTGCTGGGGAGAAGTTCTGACCCTCGTCCCTGGGTTTGAGGACTCCCAACTCAGCACTCAGCAGTTACAGAAGAAGGGTCTGCACCCTCAGAACTCCAAGAATGAGGAACGGGACAAAAGGCAGAGGAGGTGTTTGTCCCCAGCAAAGCCCATTAAAAATCCCTGGGAGATAAAAATAGAATCTGTGCAATAAAGTCAAGTCTAACCTTTTTTATCCTTTGTGCTTTGTCTAATTTCATGTGCTCCTAGGGTCCCGCATGCAGAGGTTCCACACCCGGCACTTCAGACCAGATTTCCTAGTGCAGAATGGCTGGGTCGACACCTCAGCTCCTGGGGCCCAGTGCAGACTCCGCGATATAGAGCCTGAACTGCAGCCAACCCGGCCCTCGAGAGCTCCGCCCCCTCCCTCCCACTGACTCTGACAGGATCTCTACACAGCAGCCCAGCCCACAGCCCACGGGGTAGTGCATGCTCTCACCTCTCCATTCTCTGATCAAAATATAAAGTTTCCTTTGCTTGTGAACCAAACTCAGTCTCGATCTGTTGGCCCCAATGACACTGCGCAGGGGGACACTTGTTGGGGTCCACTCTGGAGGATCAGTAACAGAAATTGAGACTATTGTAACCTCAATGAACAGATGTGTGAGCCAAACTGTAGTTAACATAGAGCAGTGTATAAGGCTCGGGTAAAATAAGATGTTTCTAACGCTTCCATTGGCTATTTCCATCACTTTATTATAAGCAAGTTCAGTGAAAAGGTTTGTCTTATTTGTCAGGTCAATATTAGAGAAACGAAGTGATTTCTTTCCAAGGATGTACATCTAATAATCTTGGTTAAAGCTTCAATCTTGTTTTAAATGCTTTTCCATTGAAAATGATACCTCTCTTTCAGCTCTCCCATTTCTGAGAAGTATAAAATCTTATAATTTATTATTACCAAAGCGGAAAGGTGGGAGGAGGGATAAATTAACAGTTTGGGATTAACACATACACACTGCTATGTATAAAATAGATCATCAACAAGGAACTACTGAATAGCACAGGGAACTACACTCAACATTTTGCAATAACCTATAAGGGGAAATAATCTGAAAAAGAATAGATATTTTTATTGACATCATCTATCAATGACAGTTAAAGTGTAACCTAAGGGAAGCTGGTGGTGAGTGATTCTGAACCTGAAGACTTCAATCATCTAAAGTTTGGACTCTGCCTACTTCCCAAGGCCCTTAATGAACATATGTGTAGCCGTAGCTTAAAAAATTCCCCAGTTTGGGTTTCGGGGAGACACTGATTTTGAAAAAGCCCTGGTGTTTTCCTTACATGAATGGGACTCTTCCTACTGCTAAAACATGTCTGTCACACCCAGAGGATGGTATACCGTCTGATCGGGAAGAGTTTGGAAAAGGCATCTCATCTCCTCATCTCCTGGGCCTCGGGTTCACCCCTCCAGCGTCTTTACTAACAGTCTCCCCACTTGGAGATGGCAGCACTGTCAACATCCTGTTACGTACAGTTTGGAATTTGTCCAGAGGATGAAGCGGAAGGATGAGGAACAATGAGAGACAAGTCCTAGGTGTTCAGACAGGCACATGTCACTCTAATTTCCAATCAGGAAGACGAATTGACCAAAGGCTAGGGTTGCCCATGGAAACAGTATAGGGCTTGAGGAAATCCCACTGCTTTGTGGCCAGTTCCCATAAACACAAGTTGAACAATGGAACTCAGGGGCAGTAAAATTCACGAAACTGCAGAGTTGAAAATATCTATCACTGAAAAATGTCTTGAGGAAAGTCAGAGAAAAGGACTTGTAAGCAAGGGAGAATGGCAGGAAAGGGATTTGAGGAGGTAGAAAGGACTCGCCATTAAGCACAAGAAAAGGGGCTGAACATTGCCAACATTGCAGTTGGCCAAAAAGGGTGTATGCGTTTTTTTCTGTATATATTCAAGAAAAGGGCATACACTTTTTTAGCCAACCAAACAGGTGGGCACTGGAAATCAATACTACAAAAGATATCACTTCGGATCAGTCAGAAGAGCCATCCTCATAAAGCGTAAACAACAGAAATGCAGGACAGGGCAAGGAGAAGAGGGAGCCCTGTGAGACTTATAGTGGAAAATATATATTGCCAACGTCCATTCTGGAGAAGTGTATTGTGTTTACTAAAGCATCTAAAAAATGAGCTACAGAGCATAGGGCACTTGCACTCATGGGCGTATATCTTGGGAAAAACAAAAATGGAGAGGACACAGGCACCCCAATGTTTACCGCCTCTCTGTTTAAAAGATCCTCGACTAGGATATAACTTAAATGTCTCTGGAGGGAAAACATGGATAGAGATGTGGTACTTATGTAGAGTGGAATATTACTCAGCCTGGAAATCAATGAAATATGGCCAGTTGTAACAACTCCTAGGGAGTTACGTATGATCATTCTAAGTGACATAATTCAAAAAGAAAAAGACACATATCATAAGATATCACTTAAAGGTGGAATCCAAAATAGCTACACATGAAATAACTTACAAAACAAAAACATAATCAAATATGTAGAAAACACGCATAAGGCTGCTAAACGGGAAAGGTGGGGAGGGGTGAGGCATCATCCAAGAGGTTGAAATTAGCAAAGATACCATTCCAAATACCAAACTGATAATCAACAAGGCCTACACGGTAGCTAAAAGAACTGCATTCAGCACACTCAAGTCACCGGAAAAGAATATATACGACTGGTAAGAATCTGAAAAAGAATTTACTGATGTCTCTCTGTACGTGAATCAAGTGGATGTACAGCAGCAAGAAACAGAGCTTTGAAAATAAGCTGTAACCAATATAGTAATAAATTGAAAAAAATAAACGACAGAGAGACAGAGAAAACCTCTTACAACTTTTCCTCAGGGACGGTGATGCAACATGGATTGAACACGTCTAGACCCACAGCAGGATGAGACATAAGGCTGGAAACTGTTTGCACTAAGAGAAATGTGAGGTTGGGTGAGGAAATGCACACCCTTTAAAGTAACACTACCTGGTACCCATTCAATGGGTTCCAAATCTGCAGGTTCAAGGGATCTTCCTACAGCTAAAACATGCATGGAAAACCCAGAGGACTGTACACCATGTGATCGGGAGATGTGTCTAAAATGCAGCTCATTTATCCTCTCCTGGTGCTCCTGTTCACCATTCCAGCCACGTTACTTAGAATCTCCCCACTTGGAGAATCAGCACATTTCAACTTCTGTTTCACACATTTTGCAAATTGTGAGGAGGATGAACGGGAAGAGGGGGAACCAATGAGAGAATAGTTGTAGGGGTTTGTACGGGCACATATCACTCTAATTTCCCATTAAGAATGAGAATTGAAAAAAGGCTCAGCCCGCCTCACCCGAGCCAAAATAGGGCCTGAAGCAATCCTGCGGGTTTGAGGCCAGCTCACAAAAGAGCAACTTAAAAAATGGAGCTCAGGGTCACTGCAATTCACAAACCTGCAGAGTTATAAATGAAAACTAACGTCCAAAAATATGTTGAGGTAAGGCAAAGAAGAGGATCTGAATGCAAGACAGAATTGCAAGAAACAGATTTCAAGAGATAGATTGGACTCGTCTTTAAAGCACATGAAAAGCAGCAGAATTTCGACAATGATGCAGTTGGCCCAAAAGGGCGTATGCGTTTTTTCCTGATTATATCCAGGAAAAAATGCATACACAATTTATGGGCAATGAAGCAAGCAAGCAATGCAAATGTGCACAACAAAGAAGTCTCATTTCCTACCAGTCAAAAGGGCCATCCTAAACAATTGTAAAAACCAGAAATGCAGGACAGGCCATGGAGAACAGGGAGCCTTTATACGCTGATGGGCAGTGTGTGAACTGCCGAGAGCCACTCTGGAGAAGTGTATGGTGGTTCCTAAATCATCTAAAAAACAGAGCTACAGAGCATAGGACACTTCCAATCATGGGAATATATCTAGGGAAGTCTAAAAATCAACAAGACACAAGCACAACACAGTTTAGGGCTACTCTGTTTACAAGAACCTCAACTTCAGTACACCTTAAATATCCCAGGAAAGAGAACAATGGATAAAGAAGATGTGGCACTTATGTACAATGGAATATCTCTTCACCATGAAATCAATGTAATAAGGCTAGTAGAAGGATAAAGAGTGGATTTAGGTCCGATAATACTACTTGAAATTAGTCAAACAGAAAAAGAAACATATCATAAGATATCACTTATAGAGGGAGGGTAAATATGGCTGCACAAAAAATGAATTACAGAACAGAACAGTGTCTCACATTTAGAAAACACACTTATGTCAGCTTAAGGGGAAAGGAGAGGTGGGGTGATGCATAAAACCAGAGTTTGAAATTAGCACAGATACCGTTCAATAAACCAAATAAGTATTAGACAAGATCTACACCTTGCTCAATGAACTGACCTCAACACACCCAATACACTGCACAGAAATAAATCTGAGTAATAAGAATCTTAAGACCCATGTATTGACATATCTTCATAAGGGAATCAAGTGTGTGCAGAGCAGCACAAACACAGCAGTGAAAATGAGCTAAACCCCATTATAGAAATAAATTTTAAAAACAAAACGCATAAACAATCAAAGAGAGAAAAATTCTTACAATATTCGCTCAGGGGCTGTGATGCAACCTGGATTGACCACATATAAACCCACAGCTAGATAAGACATAAGGCTGGACACTTGGGGCTGAGAGGATTGGTGAGCTTTGGTGAGGAACTGCCGAAAGTTTAATGCAATACTTCATGCTACTCATTCCAAGGGTCCCAACACTCCAGGTTGAAGGGAATATTCCTACAGCTAAACCATGCTTGGGAAACCCAGCGACAGGTATACCATATGATCGGGAAAGGTTTCTAAAACGCACCTCATTGTTCCTCTCCTGGGGCTCCGGATTGACATTCATGCCGCTTTACTAACAAAAACCCCACATGGAGAGTCAATGCCTTTAAGTTCCTGTATCGCACAGTCTGCAGTTAGTGCGGAGGATGAATGGGAATAGGGGGAACCAGTGAGAAACTAGCTGTAGCGGTTTCAATGGGCACATGTCACTCTAATTTAACATCAGTAAGCAGAATTAACCAAAGGCACAGCAAGGTGCCCCAGAAGAACAATAGGGTCTGAAGGAATCCTGTGGTTATGAGGCAAGATCAGAAAAATAAGAGCTGAAAAATGGAGCTAAGGGCCACTGCAATTCAAAACCTGCAGAGTTATAAAGGCCAACTATTTTCAAAAAATATATTGAGGTAAGGCTATGAAGAGGCATTGAAAGCAAGGCAGAATTGCAGGAAACAGATTTCAGGAGGTAGACTGGAATTGCATTTAAAGCATAGGAAAAGAGGCAGAACATCGACAATGATGCACTTGGCCAAAAAGTGCGTATGCGTTTTTTCCTGAATATATTCAGCAAAAAACACATACGCACTTTTTGGCCAACCAAGCAACCTTGCAAAGGAAATCTGCACTACAATGAAGTCTCACTTCAACCAGGTCAAAAGGGCCATCTGAAAAAAGTGTAAAATCCAGAAAGGCAGGACAGGCCATGGAGACCTGGGAGCCTTGTTATGCTGATGGGCGGGATGTAAATTGCCAACAGCCACTCTGGAGAAGTGTATGGTGTTTCCTTAAACATCTAAAAAACAAAGCAACAGAGCCTAGGGCACTTCCACTTATGGTCCTATAGCTTAGGGAAATTAAAATCAAAAAGACACAGCCACCCCAAAGTTTGGGACGGCTCTGTTTACAAGAACCTCGTTTACAGTACAAGTTCAATATCGCAGAAAGTGAAAAATGGATAAAGAAGTTGTGGTACTTACGTACAATGCAATATCACTCAGCAATGAAATCTATGTCATCAGGCCCGTAGCAGCATAATGAGTGGATTCAGGTATGATGATTCTAACTGAAATAAGTCTCACAGAAGAAGAAACATCATAAGATGTCACTAATACACAGAATGTGAACTTGGCTACACATGAACTGAGTTACAAAACAGAACAGTGTCTCAAGTTTAGAAAACCAACTTATGCTTGCTTAAGGGGGAAGGTGAGTTGGGGTGCTGCATAAAACCAGAGTTTGAAATTAGCACAGATGCCGTTCCAGAAGCCAAATATGTAATAGACAAGACCTACCCCTTGCTCAACAAAATGGTCTCAACAGTGAGGTATCACCTCACACCTGATAGAATGGGCTTCATTAGAAAATCTACAAACAAAAAATGCTGGAAAGGGTGTGGAGAAAAGGAACCCTCTTCCACTATTGTTGGGAATATAAATTGATACAGTCACTATGGAGAACAATATGATGTTTCTTAAGAAACTAACAGTAGAATTACCATATGATACAGCAATTCCAGTACTGGACATATAGCCAGACAAAACCATAAATCAAAAAGAGACATTCACCGCAATGTTCATTGCATCACTATTTACAATATCGAGGTAATGGAAGCAACCTAAATGCCCACAGACAGACGAATGCATAAAGCTGTGGTACATATATAAAATGGAATATTACTAAGCCATGAAAAGGAATGAAATTGGGTCATTTGTAGAGACGTCGATGGATCTAGAGACTGTCATACAGAGTGAAGTAAGTCAGAAAGAGAAAAACAAATCTTGTATATTCATGCATATATGTGGAACCTAGAAAAACTGTACAGATTAACCATTCTGCAAGGCATAAATAGAGCAACAGATGTAGACAACAAACGTATGGACAAGAAGGGGGGAAAGCTGTTGGGGGAGTGGTGGTGGGAGGAGTTGAGAGACTGGGATTGGCATGTATACATTTATATGTATAAAATAGATAACCAATAAGAACCTGCTGTATAAAAATATAAAATAAAATTCAAAATTAAAAAGAAATAAAATTTAAAAAATAAAACAGAAAAAACAATTATTCCCTTCACATACATGTATTTATATGAATAAATTATTTCCATGCTTCTATCTGTAAATACAAAAAAGAAGAATAAAATCTACCTTGAACCAAAAACGAAAAAGAGAAAAAAAACACAGAACCCACCAGTTCCACAGAGGAAAACCGTATCAGGGCACTTGCTCCAGTTGTAAACAATTCTGAAGTTGGTCAGTGGTGGGGAATCGTCTCCCATTCAGCCAGCAGCCCCCACGCAACAAGCGTCCTCATTGCAAAGCTGGGGCACCGTGCCGAGGCATCTGTGAGTAAACGTGAGCTGAGCCCCAGGCCAGTTGCTGCTGAACTATTCCCACCCGTCCCAGGTAAAACACCTGAATATATACAAGGACTTGAAAGCCTAGAGGAAGGGCCATAGAGCCACACGAGTGACAGCATGCCGGCCGACTTGGTGCCTGCAGGCCAGCCAGGATGGTCCTGGCCCTGGGTGCTCTTCTGGAAGATTTCCATTTCCCTGCCTGAGATACCCGTCCTGTCCCTGCCCCCACTGCTTTTTTCCTTCCTCACCTCTGCCCAGGGAGAAATTCCAGCAGCAGGTATGGGTGACACATCCTCTTCTTTAGCAGGTGGCAGCCTGGCAACTGCTGCAGAAAGTCCAGCAGAGCCCCACTCACACTGGGCCATCCACAAAGCCGTGGCCTCTCACTCCCTCCCACCAGCCCAGCCCCGAGACTGCTGACAGGGCAGAGAAAATGGCTCAGGCATGGCTGCAGGGGCTCTTGCTGCCGGGAGTGGTATTTATATTGATCTCAACCCAGGCACACCTGGGGAGGGCTGGCCGGCATGGTAAGGCTGCCCAGCTCAGCCAATCATCACCCCTCAGGGGCTCACAGTTGCAGAAAATGGAACTTGCTGAACCGGCCAGGTCCAAGGAACAGGTGTGGGCTCCTGAGAGTCAGGATAGACAAGGGGCTGCAGCTTTGGCTTGTTTTCTAATCATTTTATCTGGCCCATGAGTGGGAGACAACTTCAAGAAAACCCTCTCTTAATGAGAGGAACCCAGGAGTCAGGGAGAGGAGGGGTGGGTGGTGGTTGGAGACAGAGGCCTGGTGCCCCGGGTGCAGTGGAAGTCTCTGGAAGACCAGATGGAGGGAGGCCGCACAGAGTGATGCCCAGGGTCACAGACCTGTCACAGCTGCTGTTTGTTAGTTCAAGTCCTGCTCTGAGGTGCTCTGTGTCAGCTCTGAGTGACAGGTGAGCTGGGGGTGCTCTGCAATGAGGGCTATGTGCACGGTTCCTGTGTGCCCAGCCCTGCCACGGTACCTGCAAGGGTAACTCTGTATCCTGGGAGGGGCCTGACCACCAGAGCCCCGTGGGCTGGGGTGGGGGTGGGGTACCTGCCCAGGTGAGCTCCATATTCTGGGATTGGTGTGACCACGAGTGCCCCATGGGCTGCTGGGGACCTGGTAAAGGATGTCAGGACAGTCAGTGAAGCCACCGAGGATATACCTCCAGTTGCTCCTAATTCCTACACCCTGCTGGTCATTCTACCAACCACCAGGACATGGTATTCTGTATTAGTCTTCAATGATGCCTTCTTTTGTATTCCATTAGTCCCAGAGTCACAAGAAATTTTGGCTTGTGAGTGGCAGGACTCAACATACAAATAAAACAATACTTACGGGCCGTCTTGCCCCAAGGGTGCAAATATTCCCACACCATCTTTGGGGAAACCTTAGCTAAAGACCTAAAAGTTCTACCTCTGGAAAAGGAAACCCTCCTTCAGTACGCAGATGACATTCTGATCGCCAGCCCTACTAAGGAGGCCTCTGAACTACCAAGCCAATAAAGGATAGAAGTTGTCCAAGAAAAAGCTCAAATATCACAGACTGCGGTGACCTGCCTGGGCTTCATTCTCACAGAAGGTCGGAGAAGCCCATCCCAGGAAAGGGAAGAAACCATTTTCAGCCTTACCCCTTTCTAAAACTAGAAGACAGCTTAGGGGTTCCTGGGGAGGCCAGGGTTTGCTGCTTCTGGATCCCTAACTACAGTCTACTAGCTGGGCCTCTATATGAAACACTGAAAGGAAAAGATGATGATCTTTTTGAATAGAATCCAGAAGTGGCCTTTCAAGAATGGAAAGAGCAGTCAATTCAGACCCTTGCCCTGGAACTCCCTAATTTAGCTAAACCCTTTGACCTTTACATTCCCAGTGAAAGGTGAATCGCCATTGGAGAATTAGTGCAAAAACTGGGACCACTTGAAATGGAACAATGCAAGAATGCCATCCAGGTAGGATAAACTACAGTCACCAAGGGGCTTGGCCCACTGCCACATCTGGCCAAGATACTGGCGGTATCTAAAAACCTGGAAATCAGCAGCCCAAAAGGCCACCTCCCTCCTAAGGGAAAAGGACCCCACGTGGTGATCCTAATCACCAACCATGCCCTGAAGTTGCAGGGTTCGCTCCGTGGGCACACCGACCTCGAGTGAGGAGGCCCTCCAACTCCAACATCCAGAGAGATAACCGGGGGCAACAGGGCACCATGACGACTCGTGTGAACATCACTTGACCTGGAGTTTCTCTCATAAAACAACAAGAGTGTGTCCCAAAAGAGTAGACTACTGCTTGCAGGACTTACTGCACCCAGAGGGGAGCTAATAATCTTGGCGGGGGAACCGTATATCACACTGTCACCATAGAAAAGCCTACAGACACTGTGATGATGGTGGCCAATAAGACCGGCTGGACTCCTGTTTACTTCAAAAGGCTGTTGACTCAGTGGCCATCATGGTCCTTGATCACCACTGACCCTGGACTGTGTGGGACTTGAGCGGGCAGGGCTCTGACACCTGGTGCTGTTTGTACGTTAATTCAGGGGCCTAATTGAAGAAAGCGCAGACTACTGGTCAGAGCATCTAGGCTGGCAGAAACGGTCAGCCTAAGGTGGCCGAACAAATGTGGGGCGGGGTGAAACCGGCCCCCACAGCGTCTCTGCACATCTCTTTCCTGGACCCTTAAAGGTCATTAGAATCTATAACACTTCCAATGTTGGTGCTCAGGTGGACGAGCAGGGAGGCAGGGGTCCTGGGGACAATCAACGTCACCTGGAGGCTGCTGGGGAGAAGCTCTGACCCTCGCCCCCGGGTATGAGGACTCCCAACTCAGCACTCAGCAGTTACAGAAGAAGGGTCTGCACCCTCAGCACTCCAAGAATGAGGAACGGGACAAAAGGCAGAGGAGCGGTTTGTCCCCAGCAAAGCCCATTAAAAATCCCTGGGAGATAAAAATAGAATCTGGGCAATAAAGTCAAGTCTAACCTTTTTTATCCTTTGTGCTTTGTCTAATTTCATGTGCTCCTAGGGTCCCACATGCAGAGGTTCCACACCCGGCACTTCAGACCAGATTTCCTAGTGCAGAATGGCTGTGTCGACACCTCAGCTCCTGGGGCCCAGTGCAGACTCCGCGATATAGAGCCTGAGCTGCAGCCAACCCAGCCCTTGAGAGCTCCGCCCCCTCCCTCCCACTGACTCTGACAGGATCTCTACACAGCAGCCCAGCCCACAGCCCACGGGGTAGTGCATGCTCTCACCTCTCCATTCTCTGATCAAAATATAAAGTTTCCTTTGCTTGTGAACCAAACTCAGTCTCGATCTGTTGGCCCCAATGACACTGCGCAGGGGGACACTTGTTGGGGTCCACTCTGGAGGATCAGTAACAGAAATTGAGACTATTGTAACCTCAATGAACAGATGTGTGAGCCAAACTGTAGTTAACATAGAACAGTGTATAAGGCTCGGGTAAAATAAGATGTTTCTAACACTCCCATTTGATATTTCCATCACTTTATTATAAGCAAGTTCAGTGAAAAGGTTTGTCTTATTTGTCAGGTCAATATTAGAGAAACGAAGTGATTTCTTTCCAAGGATGTACATCTAATAATCTTGGTTAAAGCTTCAATCTTGTTTTAAATGCTTTTCCATTGAAAATGATACCTCTCTTTCAGCTCCCCCATTTCTGAGAAGTATAAAATCTTATAATTTATTATTACCAAAGGGGAAAGGTGGGAGGAGGGATAAAGTAACAGTTTGGGATTAACACATACACACTGCTATGTATAAAATAGATCATCAACAAGGAACTACTGTATAGCACAGGGAACTACACTCAACATTTTGCAATAACCTATAAGGGGAAATAATCTGAAAAAGAATAGATATTTTTATTGACATCATCTATCAATGACAGTTAAAGTGTAACCTAAGGGAAGCTGGTGGTGAGTGCTTCTGACCCTGAAGACTTCAATCATCTAAAGTTTGGACTCTGTCTACTTCCCAAGGCCCTTAATGAACATATGTGTAGCCGTAGCTTAAAAAATTCCCCAGTTTGGGTTTCGGGGAGACACTGATTTTGAAAAAGCCCTGGTGTTCTCCTTACATGAATGGGACTCTTCCTACTGCTAAAACATGTCTATCACACCCAGAGGATGGTATACCGTCTGATTGGGAAGAGTTTGGAGAAGGCATCTCATCTCCTCATCTCCTGGTGCTCGGGTTCACCCATCCAGCATCTTTACTAACAGTCTCCCCACTTGGAGATGGCAGCACTGTCAACATCCTGTTGTGTACAGTTTGGAATTTGTCCAGAGGATGAAGCAGAAGGATGAGGAACAATGAGAGACAAGTCCTAGGTGTTCAGACAGGCACATGTCACTCTAATTTCCAATCAGGAAGACGAATTGACCAAAGGCTAGGGTTGCCCATGGAAACAGTATAGGGCTTGAGGAAATCCCGCTGCTTTGTGGCCAGTTCCCATAAACACAAGTTGAACAATGGAACTCAGGGGCAGTAAAATTCACGAAACTGCAGAGTTGAAAATATCCATCACTGAAAAATGTCTTGAGGAAAGTCAGAGAAAGGGACTTGTAAGCAAGGGAGAATGGCAGGAAAGGGATTTGAGGAGGTAGAAAGGACTCGCCATTAAGCACAAGAAAAGGGGCTGAACATTGCCAACATTGCAGTTGGCCAAAAAGGGTGTATGCGTTTTTTTCTGTATATATTCAAGAAAAGGGCATACACTTTTTTAGCCAACCAAACAGGTGGGCACTGGAAATCAATACTACAAAAGATATCACTTCGGATCAGTCAGAAGAGCCATCCTCATAAAGCGTAAACAACAGAAATGCAGGACAGGGCAAGGAGAAGAGGGAGCCCTGTGAGACTTATAGTGGAAATGTATATTGCCAACGGCCATTCTGGAGAAGTGTATTGTGTTTACTAAAGCATCTAAAAAATGAGCTACAGAGCATAGGGCACTTGCACTCATGGGCGTATATCTTGGGAAAAACAAAAATCGAGAGGACACAGGCACCCCAATGTTTACCCCCTCTCTGTTTAAAAGATCCTCGACTAGGATATAACTTAAATGTCTCTGGAGGGAAAAAATGGATAGACATGTGGTACTTAGGTAGAGTGGAATATTATTCAGCCTGGAAATCTATGAAATATGGCCAGTTGTAACAACTCCGGAGGAGTTACGTATGATCATTCTAAGTGACATAATTCAAAAAGAAAAAGACACATATCATAAGATATCACTTAAAGGTGGAATCCAAAATGGCTACACATGAAATAAATTACAAAACAAAAACATAGTCAAATATGTAGAAAACACACATAAGGCTGCTAAACGGGAAAGGTGGGGAGGGGTGAGGCATCATCCAAGAGGTTGAAATTAGCAAAGATACCATTCCAAATACCAAACTGATAATCAACAAGGCCTACACGGTAGCTAAAAGAACTGCACTCAGCACACTCAAGTCACCGGAAAAGAATATATACGACTGGTAAGAATCTGAAAAAGAATTTATTGATGTCTCTCCATACGTGGATCAAGTGGATGTACAGCAGCAAGAAACAGAGCTTTGAAAATCAGCTGTAACCAATATAGTAATAAATTGAAAAAAATAAACGACAGAGAGAAAACCTCTTACAACTTTTCCTCAGGGCCGGTGATGCAACATGGATTGAACACATCTAGACCCACAGCAGGATGAGACATAAGGCTGGAAACTGTTTGCACTAAGAGAAATGTGAGGTTGGGTGAGGAAATGCACACCCTTTAAAGTAATACTACCTGGTACCCATTCAATGGGTCCCAAATCTGCAGGTTCAAGGGATCTTCCTACAGCTAAAACATGCATGGAAAACCCAGAGGACTGTACACCATGTGATCGGGAGATGTGTCTAAAATGCAGCTCATTTATCCTCTCCTGGTGCTCCTGTTCACCATTCCAGCCACGTTACTTAGAATCTCCCCACTTGGAGAATCAGCACGTTTAAACTTCTGTTTCACACATTTTGCAAATTGTGAGGAGGATGAACGGGAAGAGGGGGAACCAATGAGAGAATAGTTGTAGGGGTTTGGACGGGCACATATCACTCTAATTTCCCATTAAGAATAAGAATTGAAAAAAGGCTCAGCCCGCCTCGCCGGAGCCAAAATAGGGCCTAAAGCAATCCTGCGGGTTTGAGGTCAGCTCACAAAAGAGCAACTTAAAAAATGGAGCTCAGGGTCACTGCAATTCACAAACCTGCAGAGTTATAAATGAAAACTAACGTCCAAAAATATGTTGAGGTAAGGCAAAGAAGAGGATCTGAATGCAAGACAGAATTGCAAGAAACAGATTTCAAGAGATAGATTGGACTCGTCTTTAAAGCACATAAAAAGCGGCAGAATTTCGACAATGATGCAGTTGGCCCAAAAGGGCGTATGCGTTTTTTCCTGATTATATCCAGGAAAAAACGCATGCGCACTTTATGGGCAACGAAGCAAGCAAGCAATGCAAATGTGCACAACAAAGAAGTCTCATTTCCCACCGGTCAAAAGGGCCATCCTAAAAAATTGTAAAAACCAGAAATGTAGGACAGGCCATGGAGAACAGGGAGCCTTTATACGCTGATGGGCAGTGTGTGAACTGCCGAGAGCCACTCTGGAGAAGTGTATGGTGGTTCCTAAATCATCTAAAAAACAGAGCTACAGAGCATAGGACACTTCCAATCATGGGAGTATATCTAGGGAAGTCTAAAAATCAACAAGACACAAGCACACCACAGTTTAGGGCTACTCTGTTTACAAGAACCTCAACTTCAGTACACCTTAAATATCCCAGGAAAGAGAACAATGGATAAAGAAGATGTGGTACTTATGTACAATGGAATATCTCTTCACCATGAAATCAATGTAATAAGGCTAGTAGAAGGATAAAGAGTGGATTTAGGTCCGATAATACTACTTGAAATAAGTCAAACAGAAAAAGAAACATATCATAAGATATCACTTATAGAGGGAGGGTAAATATGGCTGCACAAGAAATGAATTACAGAACAGAACAGTGTCTCACATTTATAAAACACACTTATGTCAGCTTAAGGGGAAAGGAGAGGTGGGGTGATGCATAAAACCAGAGTTTAAAATTAGCACAGATACCGTTCAATAAACCAAATAGGTATTAGACAAGATCTACACCTTGCTCAATGAACTGGCCTCAACACACCCTATACACCGCAGAGAAATATATCTGAGTAATAAGAATCTTAAAACCCATGTATTGATATATCTCCATAAGGGAATCAAGTGTGTGCAGAGCAGCACAAACACAGCAGTGAAAGTGAGCTAAACCCCATTATAGAAATAAATTTTAAAAACAAAACGCAGAAACAATGAAAGAGAGAAAAATTCTTACAAAATTCGCTCAGGGGCTGTGATGCAACCTGGATTGACCACATATAAACCCACAGCTGGATAAGACATAAGGCTGGACACTTGGGGCTGAGAGGATTGGTGAGCTTTGGTGAGCAACTGCCAAAAGTTTAATGCAATACTTCATGCTACTCATTCCAGGGTCCCAACACTCCAGGTTGAAGGGAATCTTCCTACAGCTAAACCATGCCTGGGAAACTGAGCGACTGGTATACCATATGATCGGGAAAGGTTTCTAAAACGCACCTCATTTTTCCTCTCCTGGGGCTCCGGATCGACATTCCAGCCACTTTACTAACAATATCCCCACATGGAGAGTCAATGCCTTTAAGTTCTGGTATCACACAGTCTGCAGTTAGTGCGGAGGATGAATGGGAATAGGGGAAACCAGTGAGAAACTAGCTGTAGCGGTTTCAATGGGCATATGTCACTCTAATTTCACATCAGTAAGAAGAATAAAACAAAGGCACAGCAAGGTGCTCCAGAAGAAGAATAGGGCCTGAAGGAATCATGTGGTTATGAGGCAAGACCACAAAAATAAGAGCTGAAAAATGGAGCTAAGGGCCACTGCAATTCAAAAACATGCAGAGTTATAAAGGCCAACTATTTTCAAAAAATATATTGAGGTAAGGCTATGAAAAGGCATTGAAAGCAAGGCAGAATTGCAGGAAACCGATTTCAGGAGGTAGACTGGAATTGCATTTAAAGCATAGGAAAAGACGCAGAACGTCCACAATGATGCACTTGGCCAAAAAGTGCGTATGCGTTTTTTCCTGAATATATTCAGGAAAAAACGCATACGCCCTTTTTGGCCAACCAAGCAAGCTTGCAAAGGAAATCTGCACTACAATGAAGTCTCACTTCCCCCCGGTCAAAAGGGCCATCTGAAAAAAGTGTAAAATCCAGAAAGGCAGGACAGGCCATGGAGAACTGGGAGCCTTGTTATGCTGATGGGCGGGATGTAAATTGCCAAGAGCCACTTGGAAGAAGTGTATGGTGCTTCCTGAAAATTCTAAAAAACAAAGCAGCGGAGCCTAGGGCACTTCCACTTATGGTCCTATAGCTTAGGGAAATTAAAATCAAAAAGACACAGCCACCGCAAAGTTTGGGATGGCTCTGTTTACAAGAACCTCATTTACGGTACACGTTCAATATCGCAGAAAGTGGAAAATGGATAAAGAAGTTGTGGTACTTACGTACAATGCAATATCACTCAGCAATGAAATCTATGTCATCAGGCCCGTAGCAGCATAATGAGTGGATTCAGGTATGATGATTCTAACTGAAATAAGTCACACAGGAAAAGAAACATCATAAGATATCACTAATACACGGAATGTAAACTTGGCTACACAGGAACTGGATTACAAAACAGAACAGGGTCTCAAATTTAGAAAACCAACTTATGCTTGCTTAAGGGGAAAGGTGAGTTGGGGTGCTGCATAAAACCAGAGATTGAAATGAGCACAGATAAAGTTCCTTAAGCCAAATATGGAATAGACAAGAGCTACTCCTTGCTCAACGAAGTGGACACAACACCCCATATTAAACGCCTAAGAATGTACCTGACTAGTAAGTATCTTAAAACCTATGGATTGCTATGTCTCTGAAAGAGAATCAAGCGTGTGTACAGGGGCATAAATGCAGCAGTGATAGGATTGGAGAGGTTCGGTGAGCAAATGAAGACCCTTTGAAGTCATATTGCATGGTACCCATTCCACGGGTCTCAACTCTCCAGGTTTAAGGGATTCTTCCTTCAGCTAAAACATGCATGTGGAACCCAGAGTATGATCAACCGTGTGATCGGGAGACGTGTTCCAATATGTCTCAGTTCTCGTCCCCTGGTACTCGGGTGCAACATTCCAGACGCTTTACTAACACTCTCCCGACTTGGAGAGTCAGTGCCTTTAACCTCCTGTTTGGCCCAGTTTGCAATTTCTGCGGAAGATGAACAGGAATAGGGAAAACCAATGAGAGACTAGCTGGAGGTGTCTGGATGCGCAAATTTAACTCTCATTTCCCACCAGAAAGAGGAATTAACCAAAGGCTCAGCGTGCCGTGCCGGAACCAGATTAGGGCCTGAAGCAATCCTGCGGTGTTGCGGCCAGCTCACAAGAAAGCGAGTTGAAGAAAGGAGCTCAGGGACACTAATTCACAAACCTGCAGAGTTATAAATGACAGCTATCGTCCAAAAATATACTGAAGTAAGGCTGCCAAGAGGACTTGAAAGCGGGGCAGAATTGCAGGAAACCGATTTCAGGAGGTAGACTGGAATTGCATTTAAAGCATAGGAAAAGAGGCAGAACGTCCACAATGATGCACTTGGCCAAAAAGGGCGTATGCGTTTTTTCCTGAATATATTCAGGAAAAAACGCATACGCCCTTTTTGGCCAACCAAGCAAGCTTGCAAAGGAAATCTGCACTATAATGAAGTCTCACTTCCCCCCGGTCTAAAGGGACAACTGAAAATAATGTAAAATCCAGAAAGGCAGGACAGGCCATGGAGAACTGGGAGCCTTGTTATGCTGATGGGCGGGATGTAATTTGCCAAGAGCCACTAGGGAGAAGTGTATGGTGTTTCCTGAAACATCTAAAAAACAAAGCAACAGAGCCTAGGGCACTTCCACTTATGGTCCTATAGCTTATGGAATTTAAAATCAAAAAGACACAGCCACCCCAAAGTTTGGGACGGCTCTGTTTACAAGAACCTCATTTACGGTACAAGTTCAATATCGCAGAAAGTGAAAAATGGATAAAGAAGTTGTGGTACTTACGTACAATGCAATATCACTCAGCAATGAAATCTATGTCATCAGGCCCGTAGCAGCATAATGAGTGGATTCAGGTATGATGATTCTAACTGAAATAAGTCTCACAGAAGAAGAAACATCATAAGATGTCACTAATACACAGAATGTGAACTTGGCTACACATGAACTGAGTTACAAAACAGAACAGTGTCTCAAGTTTAGAAAACCAACTTATGCTTGCTTAAGGGGGAAGGTGAGTTGGGGTGCTGCATAAAACCAGAGTTTGAAATTAGCACAGATGCCGTTCCAGAAGCCAAATATGTAATAGACAAGACCTACCCCTTGCTCAACAAAATGGTCTCAACAGTGAGGTATCACCTCACACCTGATAGAATGGGCATCATTAGAAAATCTACAAACAAAAAATGCTGGAAAGGGTGTGGAGAAAAGGAACCCTCTTCCACTATTGTTGGGAATATAAATTGATACAGTCACTATGGAGAACAATATGATGTTTCTTAAGAAACTAACAGTAGAATTACCTTATGATACAGCAATTCCAGTACTGGACATATAGCCAGACAAAACCATAAATCAAAAAGAGACATTCACCGCAATGTTCATTGCATCACTATTTACAATATCGAGGTAATGGAAGCAACCTAAATGCCCACAGACAGACGAATGCATAAAGCTGTGGTACATATATAAAATGGAATATTACTAAGCCATGAAAAGGAATGAAATTGGGTCATTTGTAGAGACGTCGATGGATCTAGAGACTGTCATACAGAGTGAAGTAAGTCAGAAAGAGAAAAACAAATCTTGTATATTCATGCATATATGTGGAACCTAGAAAAACTGTACAGATTAACCATTCTGCAAGGCATAAATAGAGCAACAGATGTAGACAACAAACGTATGGACAAGAAGGGGGGAAAGCTGTTGGGGGAGTGGTGGTGGGAGGAGTTGAGAGACTGGGATTGGCATGTATACATTTATATGTATAAAATAGATAACCAATAAGAACCTGCTGTATAAAAATATAAAATAAAATTCAAAATTAAAAAGAAATAAAATTTAAAAAATAAAACAGAAAAAACAATTATTCCCTTCACATACATGTATTTATATGAATAAATTATTTCCATGCTTCTATCTGTAAATACAAAAAAGAAGAATAAAATCTACCTTGAACCAAAAACGAAAAAGAGAAAAAAAACACAGAACCCACCAGTTCCACAGAGGAAAACCGTATCAGGGCACTTGCTCCAGTTGTAAACAATTCTGAAGTTGGTCAGTGGTGGGGAATCGTCTCCCATTCAGCCAGCAGCCCCCACGCAACAAGCGTCCTCATTGCAAAGCTGGGGCACCGTGCCGAGGCATCTGTGAGTAAACGTGAGCTGAGCCCCAGGCCAGTTGCTGCTGAACTATTCCCACCCGTCCCAGGTAAAACACCTGAATATATACAAGGACTTGAAAGCCTAGAGGAAGGGCCATAGAGCCACACGAGTGACAGCATGCCGGCCGACTTGGTGCCTGCAGGCCAGCCAGGATGGTCCTGGCCCTGGGTGCTCTTCTGGAAGATTTCCATTTCCCTGCCTGAGATACCCGTCCTGTCCCTGCCCCCACTGCTTTTTTCCTTCCTCACCTCTGCCCAGGGAGAAATTCCAGCAGCAGGTATGGGTGACACATCCTCTTCTTTAGCAGGTGGCAGCCTGGCAACTGCTGCAGAAAGTCCAGCAGAGCCCCACTCACACTGGGCCACCCACAAAGCCGTGGCCTCTCACTCCCTCCCACCAGCCCAGCCCCGAGACTGCTGACAGGGCAGAGAAAATGGCTCAGGCATGGCTGCAGGGGCTCTTGCTGCCTGGAGTGGTATTTATATTGATCTCAACCCAGGCACACCTGGGGAGGGCTGGCCGGCACGGTAAGGCTGCCCAGCTCAGCCAATCATCACCCCTCAGGGGCTCACAGTTGCAGAAAATGGAACTTGCTGAACCGGCCAGGTCCAAGGAACAGGTGTGGGCTCCTGAGAGTCAGGATAGACAAGGGGCTGCAGCTTTGGCTTGTTTTCTAATCATTTTATCTGGCCCATGAGTGGGAGACAACTTCAAGAAAACCCTCTCTTAATGAGAGGAACCCAGGAGTCAGGGAGAGGAGGGGTGGGTGGTGGTTGGAGACAGAGGCCTGGTGCCCCGGGTGCAGTGGAAGTCTCTGGAAGACCAGGTGGAGGGAGGCCGCACAGAGTGATGCCCAGGGTCACAGACCTGTCACAGCTGCTGTTTGTTAGTTCAAGTCCTGCTCTGAGGTGCTCTGTGTCAGCTCTGAGTGACAGGTGAGCTGGGGGTGCTCTGCAATGAGGGCTATGTGCACGGTTCCTGTGTGCCCAGCCCTGCCACGGTACCTGCAAGGGTAACTCTGTATCCTGGGAGGGGCCTGACCACCAGAGCCCCGTGGGCTGGGGTGGGGGTGGGGTACCTGCCCAGGTGAGCTCCATATTCTGGGATTGGTGTGACCACGAGTGCCCCATGGGCTGCTGGGGACCTGGTAAAGGATGTCAGGACAGTCAGTGAAGCCACCGAGGATATACCTCCAGTTGCTCCTAATTCCTACACCCTGCTGGTCATTCTACCAACCACCAGGACATGGTATTCTGTATTAGTCTTCAATGATGCCTTCTTTTGTATTCCATTAGTCCCAGAGTCACAAGAAATTTTGGCTTGTGAGTGGCAGGACTCAACATACAAATAAAACAATACTTACGGGCCGTCTTGCCCCAAGGGTGCAAATATTCCCACACCATCTTTGGGGAAACCTTAGCTAAAGACCTAAAAGTTCTACCTCTGGAAAAGGAAACCCTCCTTCAGTACGCAGATGACATTCTGATCGCCAGCCCTACTAAGGAGGCCTCTGAACTACCAAGCCAATAAAGGATAGAAGTTGTCCAAGAAAAAGCTCAAATATCACAGACTGCGGTGACCTGCCTGGGCTTCATTCTCACAGAAGGTCGGAGAAGCCCATCCCAGGAAAGGGAAGAAACCATTTTCAGCCTTACCCCTTTCTAAAACTAGAAGACAGCTTAGGGGTTCCTGGGGAGGCCAGGGTTTGCTGCTTCTGGATCCCTAACTACAGTCTACTAGCTGGGCCTCTATATGAAACACTGAAAGGAAAAGATGATGATCTTTTTGAATAGAATCCAGAAATGGCCTTTCAAGAATGGAAAGAGCAGTCAATTCAGACCCTTGCCCTGGAACTCCCTAATTTAGCTAAACCCTTTGACCTTTACATTCCCAGTGAAAGGTGAATCGCCATTGGAGAATTAGTGCAAAAACTGGGACCACTTGAAATGGAACAATGCAAGAATGCCATCCAGGTAGGATAAACTACAGTCACCAAGGGGCTTGGCCCACTGCCACATCTGGCCAAGATACTGGCGGTATCTAAAAACCTGGAAATCAGCAGCCCAAAAGGCCACCTCCCTCCTAAGGGAAAAGGACCCCACGTGGTGATCCTAATCACCAACCATGCCCTGAAGTTGCAGGGTTCGCTCCGTGGGCACACCGACCTCGAGTGAGGAGGCCCTCCAACTCCAACATCCAGAGAGATAACCGGGGGCAACAGGGCACCATGACGACTCGTGTGAACATCACTTGACCTGGAGTTTCTCTCATAAAACAACAAGAGTGTGTCCCAAAAGAGTAGACTACTGCTTGCAGGACTTACTGCACCCAGAGGGGAGCTAATAATCTTGGCGGGGGAACCGTATATCACACTGTCACCATAGAAAAGCCTACAGACACTGTGATGATGGTGGCCAATAAGACCGGCTGGACTCCTGTTTACTTCAAAAGGCTGTTGACTCAGTGGCCATCATGGTCCTTGATCACCACTGACCCTGGACTGTGTGGGACTTGAGCGGGCAGGGCTCTGACACCTGGTGCTGTTTGTACGTTAATTCAGGGGCCTAATTGAAGAAAGCGCAGACTACTGGTCAGAGCATCTAGGCTGGCAGAAACGGTCAGCCTAAGGTGGCCGAACAAATGTGGGGCGGGGTGAAACCGGCCCCCACAGCGTCTCTGCACATCTCTTTCCTGGACCCTTAAAGGTCATTAGAATCTATAACACTTCCAATGTTGGTGCTCAGGTGGACGAGCAGGGAGGCAGGGGTCCTGGGGACAATCAACGTCACCTGGAGGCTGCTGGGGAGAAGCTCTGACCCTCGCCCCCGGGTATGAGGACTCCCAACTCAGCACTCAGCAGTTACAGAAGAAGGGTCTGCACCCTCAGCACTCCAAGAATGAGGAACGGGACAAAAGGCAGAGGAGCGGTTTGTCCCCAGCAAAGCCCATTAAAAATCCCTGGGAGATAAAAATAGAATCTGGGCAATAAAGTCAAGTCTAACCTTTTTTATCCTTTGTGCTTTGTCTAATTTCATGTGCTCCTAGGGTCCCACATGCAGAGGTTCCACACCCGGCACTTCAGACCAGATTTCCTAGTGCAGAATGGCTGTGTCGACACCTCAGCTCCTGGGGCCCAGTGCAGACTCCGCGATATAGAGCCTGAGCTGCAGCCAACCCAGCCCTTGAGAGCTCCGCCCCCTCCCTCCCACTGACTCTGACAGGATCTCTACACAGCAGCCCAGCCCACAGCCCACGGGGTAGTGCATGCTCTCACCTCTCCATTCTCTGATCAAAATATAAAGTTTCCTTTGCTTGTGAACCAAACTCAGTCTCGATCTGTTGGCCCCAATGACACTGCGCAGGGGGACACTTGTTGGGGTCCACTCTGGAGGATCAGTAACAGAAATTGAGACTATTGTAACCTCAATGAACAGATGTGTGAGCCAAACTGTAGTTAACATAGAACAGTGTATAAGGCTCGGGTAAAATAAGATGTTTCTAACACTCCCATTTGATATTTCCATCACTTTATTATAAGCAAGTTCAGTGAAAAGGTTTGTCTTATTTGTCAGGTCAATATTAGAGAAACGAAGTGATTTCTTTCCAAGGATGTACATCTAATAATCTTGGTTAAAGCTTCAATCTTGTTTTAAATGCTTTTCCATTGAAAATGATACCTCTCTTTCAGCTCCCCCATTTCTGAGAAGTATAAAATCTTATAATTTATTATTACCAAAGGGGAAAGGTGGGAGGAGGGATAAAGTAACAGTTTGGGATTAACACATACACACTGCTATGTATAAAATAGATCATCAACAAGGAACTACTGTATAGCACAGGGAACTACACTCAACATTTTGCAATAACCTATAAGGGGAAATAATCTGAAAAAGAATAGATATTTTTATTGACATCATCTATCAATGACAGTTAAAGTGTAACCTAAGGGAAGCTGGTGGTGAGTGCTTCTGACCCTGAAGACTTCAATCATCTAAAGTTTGGACTCTGTCTACTTCCCAAGGCCCTTAATGAACATATGTGTAGCCGTAGCTTAAAAAATTCCCCAGTTTGGGTTTCGGGGAGACACTGATTTTGAAAAAGCCCTGGTGTTCTCCTTACATGAATGGGACTCTTCCTACTGCTAAAACATGTCTATCACACCCAGAGGATGGTATACCGTCTGATTGGGAAGAGTTTGGAGAAGGCATCTCATCTCCTCATCTCCTGGTGCTCGGGTTCACCCATCCAGCATCTTTACTAACAGTCTCCCCACTTGGAGATGGCAGCACTGTCAACATCCTGTTGTGTACAGTTTGGAATTTGTCCAGAGGATGAAGCAGAAGGATGAGGAACAATGAGAGACAAGTCCTAGGTGTTCAGACAGGCACATGTCACTCTAATTTCCAATCAGGAAGACGAATTGACCAAAGGCTAGGGTTGCCCATGGAAACAGTATAGGGCTTGAGGAAATCCCGCTGCTTTGTGGCCAGTTCCCATAAACACAAGTTGAACAATGGAACTCAGGGGCAGTAAAATTCACGAAACTGCAGAGTTGAAAATATCCATCACTGAAAAATGTCTTGAGGAAAGTCAGAGAAAGGGACTTGTAAGCAAGGGAGAATGGCAGGAAAGGGATTTGAGGAGGTAGAAAGGACTCGCCATTAAGCACAAGAAAAGGGGCTGAACATTGCCAACATTGCAGTTGGCCAAAAAGGGTGTATGCGTTTTTTTCTGTATATATTCAAGAAAAGGGCATACACTTTTTTAGCCAACCAAACAGGTGGGCACTGGAAATCAATACTACAAAAGATATCACTTCGGATCAGTCAGAAGAGCCATCCTCATAAAGCGTAAACAACAGAAATGCAGGACAGGGCAAGGAGAAGAGGGAGCCCTGTGAGACTTATAGTGGAAATGTATATTGCCAACGGCCATTCTGGAGAAGTGTATTGTGTTTACTAAAGCATCTAAAAAATGAGCTACAGAGCATAGGGCACTTGCACTCATGGGCGTATATCTTGGGAAAAACAAAAATCGAGAGGACACAGGCACCCCAATGTTTACCCCCTCTCTGTTTAAAAGATCCTCGACTAGGATATAACTTAAATGTCTCTGGAGGGAAAAAATGGATAGACATGTGGTACTTAGGTAGAGTGGAATATTATTCAGCCTGGAAATCTATGAAATATGGCCAGTTGTAACAACTCCGGAGGAGTTACGTATGATCATTCTAAGTGACATAATTCAAAAAGAAAAAGACACATATCATAAGATATCACTTAAAGGTGGAATCCAAAATGGCTACACATGAAATAAATTACAAAACAAAAACATAGTCAAATATGTAGAAAACACACATAAGGCTGCTAAACGGGAAAGGTGGGGAGGGGTGAGGCATCATCCAAGAGGTTGAAATTAGCAAAGATACCATTCCAAATACCAAACTGATAATCAACAAGGCCTACACGGTAGCTAAAAGAACTGCACTCAGCACACTCAAGTCACCGGAAAAGAATATATACGACTGGTAAGAATCTGAAAAAGAATTTATTGATGTCTCTCCATACGTGGATCAAGTGGATGTACAGCAGCAAGAAACAGAGCTTTGAAAATCAGCTGTAACCAATATAGTAATAAATTGAAAAAAATAAACGACAGAGAGAAAACCTCTTACAACTTTTCCTCAGGGCCGGTGATGCAACATGGATTGAACACATCTAGACCCACAGCAGGATGAGACATAAGGCTGGAAACTGTTTGCACTAAGAGAAATGTGAGGTTGGGTGAGGAAATGCACACCCTTTAAAGTAATACTACCTGGTACCCATTCAATGGGTCCCAAATCTGCAGGTTCAAGGGATCTTCCTACAGCTAAAACATGCATGGAAAACCCAGAGGACTGTACACCATGTGATCGGGAGATGTGTCTAAAATGCAGCTCATTTATCCTCTCCTGGTGCTCCTGTTCACCATTCCAGCCACGTTACTTAGAATCTCCCCACTTGGAGAATCAGCACGTTTAAACTTCTGTTTCACACATTTTGCAAATTGTGAGGAGGATGAACGGGAAGAGGGGGAACCAATGAGAGAATAGTTGTAGGGGTTTGGACGGGCACATATCACTCTAATTTCCCATTAAGAATAAGAATTGAAAAAAGGCTCAGCCCGCCTCGCCGGAGCCAAAATAGGGCCTAAAGCAATCCTGCGGGTTTGAGGTCAGCTCACAAAAGAGCAACTTAAAAAATGGAGCTCAGGGTCACTGCAATTCACAAACCTGCAGAGTTATAAATGAAAACTAACGTCCAAAAATATGTTGAGGTAAGGCAAAGAAGAGGATCTGAATGCAAGACAGAATTGCAAGAAACAGATTTCAAGAGATAGATTGGACTCGTCTTTAAAGCACATAAAAAGCGGCAGAATTTCGACAATGATGCAGTTGGCCCAAAAGGGCGTATGCGTTTTTTCCTGATTATATCCAGGAAAAAACGCATGCGCACTTTATGGGCAACGAAGCAAGCAAGCAATGCAAATGTGCACAACAAAGAAGTCTCATTTCCCACCGGTCAAAAGGGCCATCCTAAAAAATTGTAAAAACCAGAAATGTAGGACAGGCCATGGAGAACAGGGAGCCTTTATACGCTGATGGGCAGTGTGTGAACTGCCGAGAGCCACTCTGGAGAAGTGTATGGTGGTTCCTAAATCATCTAAAAAACAGAGCTACAGAGCATAGGACACTTCCAATCATGGGAGTATATCTAGGGAAGTCTAAAAATCAACAAGACACAAGCACACCACAGTTTAGGGCTACTCTGTTTACAAGAACCTCAACTTCAGTACACCTTAAATATCCCAGGAAAGAGAACAATGGATAAAGAAGATGTGGTACTTATGTACAATGGAATATCTCTTCACCATGAAATCAATGTAATAAGGCTAGTAGAAGGATAAAGAGTGGATTTAGGTCCGATAATACTACTTGAAATAAGTCAAACAGAAAAAGAAACATATCATAAGATATCACTTATAGAGGGAGGGTAAATATGGCTGCACAAGAAATGAATTACAGAACAGAACAGTGTCTCACATTTATAAAACACACTTATGTCAGCTTAAGGGGAAAGGAGAGGTGGGGTGATGCATAAAACCAGAGTTTAAAATTAGCACAGATACCGTTCAATAAACCAAATAGGTATTAGACAAGATCTACACCTTGCTCAATGAACTGGCCTCAACACACCCTATACACCGCAGAGAAATATATCTGAGTAATAAGAATCTTAAAACCCATGTATTGATATATCTCCATAAGGGAATCAAGTGTGTGCAGAGCAGCACAAACACAGCAGTGAAAGTGAGCTAAACCCCATTATAGAAATAAATTTTAAAAACAAAACGCAGAAACAATGAAAGAGAGAAAAATTCTTACAAAATTCGCTCAGGGGCTGTGATGCAACCTGGATTGACCACATATAAACCCACAGCTGGATAAGACATAAGGCTGGACACTTGGGGCTGAGAGGATTGGTGAGCTTTGGTGAGCAACTGCCAAAAGTTTAATGCAATACTTCATGCTACTCATTCCAGGGTCCCAACACTCCAGGTTGAAGGGAATCTTCCTACAGCTAAACCATGCCTGGGAAACTGAGCGACTGGTATACCATATGATCGGGAAAGGTTTCTAAAACGCACCTCATTTTTCCTCTCCTGGGGCTCCGGATCGACATTCCAGCCACTTTACTAACAATATCCCCACATGGAGAGTCAATGCCTTTAAGTTCTGGTATCACACAGTCTGCAGTTAGTGCGGAGGATGAATGGGAATAGGGGAAACCAGTGAGAAACTAGCTGTAGCGGTTTCAATGGGCATATGTCACTCTAATTTCACATCAGTAAGAAGAATAAAACAAAGGCACAGCAAGGTGCTCCAGAAGAAGAATAGGGCCTGAAGGAATCATGTGGTTATGAGGCAAGACCACAAAAATAAGAGCTGAAAAATGGAGCTAAGGGCCACTGCAATTCAAAAACATGCAGAGTTATAAAGGCCAACTATTTTCAAAAAATATATTGAGGTAAGGCTATGAAAAGGCATTGAAAGCAAGGGAGAATTGCAGGAAACCGATTTCAGGAGGTAGACTGGAATTGCATTTAAAGCATAGGAAAAGACGCAGAACGTCCACAATGATGCACTTGGCCAAAAAGGGCGTATGCGTTTTTTCCTGAATATATTCAGGAAAAAACGCATACGCCCTTTTTGGCCAACCAAGCAAGCTTGCAAAGGAAATCTGCACTACAATGAAGTCTCACTTCCCCCCGGTCAAAAGGGCCATCTGAAAAAAGTGTAAAATCCAGAAAGGCAGGACAGGCCATGGAGAACTGGGAGCCTTGTTATGCTGATGGGCGGGATGTAAATTGCCAAGAGCCACTCTGGAGAAGTGTATGGTGTTTCCTGAAATACATAAAAAACAAAGCAACAGAGCCTAGGGCACTTCCACTTATGGTCCTATAGCTTAGGGAAATTAAAATCAAAAAGACACAGCCACCCCAATGTTTGGGATGGCTCTGTTTACAAGAACCTCGTTTACGGTACAAGTTCAATAGCGCAGAAAGTGAAAAATGGATAAAGAAGTTCTGGTACTTACGTACAATGCAATATCACTCAGCAATGAAATCTATGTCATCAGGCCCGTAGCAGCATAATGAGTGGATTCAGGTATGATGATTCTAACTGAAATAAGTCACACAGAAAAAGAAACATCATAAGATATCACTAATACACGGAATGTAAACTTGGCTACACAGGAACTGGATTACAAAACAGAACAGGGTCTCAAATTTAGAAAACCAACTTATGCTTGCTTAAGGGGAAAGGTGAGTTGGGGTGCTGCATAAAACCAGAGATTGAAATGAGCACAGATAAAGTTCCTTAAGCCAAATATGGAATAGACAAGAACTACTCCTTGCTCAACGAAATGGACTCAACACCCCATATTAAACGCCTAAGAATGTACCTGACTAGTAAGTATCTTAAAACCTATGGATTGCTATGTCTCTGAAAGAAAATCAAGCGTGTGTACAGGGGCATAAACGCAGCAGTGATAGGATTGGAGAGGTTCGGTGAGCAAATGAAGACCCTTTGAAGTCATATTGCATGGTACCCATTCCACGGGTCTCAACTCTCCAGGTTTAAGGGATTCTTCCTTCAGCTAAAACATGCACGTGGAACCCAGAGTATGATCAACCGTGTGATCGGGAGACGTGTTCCAATATGTCTCAGTTCTCGTCCCCTGGTACTCGGGTGCAACATTCCAGACGCTTTACTAACACTCTCCCGACGTGGAGAGTCAGTGCCTTTAACCTCCTGTTTGGCCCATTTGCAATTTCTGAGGAAGATGAACAGGAATAGGGAGAACCAATGAGAGACTAGGTGGAGGTGTCTGGACGGGCAAATTTAACTCTCATTTCCCACCAGGAAGAGGAATTAACCAAAGGCTCAGCGTGCCGTGCCGGAACCAGATTAGGGCCTGAAGCAATCCTGCGGTGTTGCGGCCAGCTCACAAGAAAGCGAGTTGAAGAAAGGAGCTCAGGGGCACTGTAATTCACAAACCTGCAGAGTTATAAATGACAGCTATCGTCCAAAAATATACTGAAGTAAGGCTGCCAAGAGGACTTGAAAGCGGGGCAGAATTGCAGGAAACCGATTTCAGGAGGTAGACTGGAATTGCATTTAAAGCATAGGAAAAGAGGCAGAACGTCCACAATGATGCACTTGGCCAAAAAGGGCGTATGCGTTTTTTCCTGAATATATTCAGGAAAAAACGCATACGCCCTTTTTGGCCAACCAAGCAAGCTTGCAAAGGAAATCTGCACTACAATGAAGTCTCACTTCCCCCCGGTCAAAAGGGCCATCTGAAAAAAGTGTAAAATCCAGAAAGGCAGGACAGGCCATGGAGAACTGGGAGCCTTGTTATGCTGATGGGCGGGATGTAAATTGCCAACAGCCACTCGGGAGAGGTGTATGGTGTTTCCTGAAACATCTAAAAAACAAAGCAACAGAGCCTAGGGCACTTCCACTTATGGTCCTATAGCTTAGGGAAATTAAAATCAAAAAGACACAGCCACCCCAAAGTTTGGGACGGCTCTGTTTACAAGAACCTCGTTTACGGTACAAGTTCAATAGCGCAGAAAGTGAAAAATGGATAAAGAAGTTGTGGTACTTACGTACAATGCAATATCACTCAGCAATGAAATCTATGTCATCAGGCCCGTAGCAGCATAATGAGTGGATTCAGGTATGATGATTCTAACTGAAATAAGTCACACAGAAAAAGAAACATCATAAGATATCACTAATACACGGAATGTAAACTTGGCTACACAGGAACTGGATTACAAAACAGAACAGGGTCTCAAATTTAGAAAACCAACTTATGCTTGCTTAAGGGGAAAGGTGAGTTGGGGTGCTGCATAAAACCAGAGATTGAAATGAGCACAGATAAAGTTCCTTAAGCCAAATATGGAATAGACAAGAACTACTACTTGCTCAACGAAATGGACTCAACACCCCATATTAAACGCCTAAGAATGTACCTGACTAGTAAGTATCTTAAAACCTATGGATTGCTATGTCTCTGAAAGAAAATCAAGCGTGTGTACAGGGGCATAAACGCAGCAGTGATAGGATTGGAGAGGTTCGGTGAGCAAATGAAGACCCTTTGAAGTCATATTGCATGGTACCCATTCCACGGGTCTCAACTCTCCAGGTTTAAGGGATTCTTCCTTCAGCTAAAACATGCACGTGGAACCCAGAGTATGATCAACCGTGTGATCGGGAGACGTGTTCCAATATGTCTCAGTTCTCGTCCCCTGGTACTCGGGTGCAACATTCCAGACGCTTTACTAACACTCTCCCGACGTGGAGAGTCAGTGCCTTTAACCTCCTGTTTGGCCCATTTGCAATTTCTGAGGAAGATGAACAGGAATAGGGAGAACCAATGAGAGACTAGGTGGAGGTGTCTGGACGGGCAAATTTAACTCTCATTTCCCACCAGGAAGAGGAATTAACCAAAGGCTCAGCGTGCCGTGCCGGAACCAGATTAGGGCCTGAAGCAATCCTGCAGTGTTGCGGCCAGCTCACAAGAAAGCGAGTTGAAGAAAGGAGCTCAGGGGCACTGTAATTCACAAACCTGCAGAGTTATAAATGACAGCTATCGTCCAAAAATATACTGAAGTAAGGCTGCCAAGAGGACATGAAAGCGGGGCAGAATTGCAGGAAACTGATTTCAGGAGGTAGACTGGAATTGCATTTAAAGCATAGGAAAAGAGGCAGAACGTCCACAATGATGCACTTGGCCAAAAAGGGCGTATGCGTTTTTTCCTGAATATATTCAGGAAAAAACGCATACGCCCTTTTTGGCCAACCAAGCAAGCTTGCAAAGGAAATCTGCACTACAATGAAGTCTCACTTCCCCCCGGTCAAAAGGGCCATCTGAAAAAAGTGTAAAATCCAGAAAGGCAGGACAGGCCATGGAGAACTGGGAGCCTTGTTATGCTGATGGGCGGGATGTAAACTGCCAACAGCCACTCGGGAGAGGTGTATGGTGTTTCCTGAAACATCTAAAAAACAAAGCAACAGAGCCTAGGGCACTTCCACTTATGGTCCTATAGCTTAGGGAAATTAAAATCAAAAAGACACAGCCACCCCAAAGTTTGGGACCGCTCTGTTTACAAGAACCTCGTTTACGGTACAAGTTCAATATCGCAGAAAGTGAAAAATGGATAAAGAAGTTCTGGTACTTACGTACAATGCAATATCACTCAGCAATGAAATCTATGTCATCAGGCCCGTAGCAGCATAATGAGTGGATTCAGGTATGATGATTCTAACTGAAATAAGTCACACAGAAAAAGAAACATCATAAGATATCACTAATACACGGAATGTAAACTTGGCTACACAGGAACTGGATTACAAAACAGAACAGGGTCTCAAATTTAGAAAACCAACTTATGCTTGCTTAAGGGGAAAGGTGAGTTGGGGTGCTGCATCAAACCAGAGATTGAAATGAGCACAGATAAAGTTCCTTAAGCCAAATATGGAATAGACAAGAACTACTCCTTGCTCAACGAAATGGACTCAACACCCCATATTAAACGCCTAAGAATGTACCTGACTAGTAAGTATATTAAAACCTATGGATTGCTATGTCTCTGAAAGAATATCAAGCGTGTGTACAGGGGCATAAACGTAGCAGTGATAGGATTGGAGAGGTTCGGTGAGCAAATGAAGACCCTTTGAAGTCATATTGCATGGTACCCATTCCACGGGTCTCAATTCTCCAGGTTCAAGGGATTCTTCCTTCAGCTAAAACATGCACGTGGAACCCAGAGTATGATCAACCGTGTGATCGGGAGACGTGTTCCAATATGTCTCAGTTCTCGTCCCCTGGTACTCGGGTGCAACATTCCAGACGCTTTACTAACACTCTCCCGACTTGGAGAGTCAGTGCCTTTAACCTCCTGTTTGGTCCATTTTGCAATTTCTGCGGAAGATGAACAGGAATAGGGAGAACCAATGAGAGACTAGCTGGAGGTGTCTGGACGGGCAAATTTAACTCTCATTTCCCACCAGGAAGAGGAATTAACCAAAGGCTCAGCGTGCCGTGCCGGAACCAGATTAGGGCCTGAAGCAATCCTGCGGTGTTGCGGCCAGCTCACAAGAAAGCGAGTTGAAGAAAGGAGCTCAGGGGCACTGTAATTCACAAACCTGCAGAGTTATAAATGACAGCTATCGTCCAAAAATATACTGAAGTAAGGCTGCCAAGAGGACTTGAAAGCGGGGCAGAATTGCAGGAAACTGATTTCAGGAGGTAGACTGGAATTGCATTTAAAGCATAGGAAAAGAGGCAGAACGTCCACAATGATGCACTTGGCCAAAAAGGGCGTATGCGTTTTTTCCTGAATATATTCAGGAAAAAACGCATACGCCCTTTTTGGCCAACCAAGCAAGCTTGCAAAGGAAATCTGCACTACAATGAAGTCTCACTTCCCCCCGGTCAAAAGGGCCATCTGAAAAAAGTGTAAAATCCAGAAAGGCAGGACAGGCCATGGAGAACTGGGAGCCTTGTTATGCTGATGGGCGGGATGTAAATTGCCAACAGCCACTCGGGAGAGGTGTATGGTGTTTCCTGAAACATCTAAAAAACAAAGCAACAGAGCCTAGGGCACTTCCACTTATGGTCCTATAGCTTAGGGAAATTAAAATCAAAAAGACACAGCCACCCCAAAGTTTGGGACGGCTCTGTTTACAAGAACCTCGTTTACAGTACAAGTTCAATATCGCAGAAAGTGAAAAATGGATAAAGAAGTTCTGGTACTTACGTACAATGCAATATCACTCAGCAATGAAATCTATGTCATCAGGCCCGTAGCAGCATAATGAGTGGATTCAGGTATGATGATTCTAACTGAAATAAGTCACACAGAAAAAGAAACATCATAAGATATCACTAATACACGGAATGTAAACTTGGCTACACAGGAACTGGATTACAAAACAGAACAGGGTCTCAAATTTAGAAAACCAACTTATGCTTGCTTAAGGGGAAAGGTGAGTTGGGGTGCTGCATCAAACCAGAGATTGAAATGAGCACAGATAAAGTTCCTTAAGCCAAATATGGAATAGACAAGAACTACTCCTTGCTCAACGAAATGGACTCAACACCCCATATTAAACGCCTAAGAATGTACCTGACTAGTAAGTATCTTAAAACCTATGGATTGCTATGTCTCTGAAAGAAAATCAAGCGTGTGTACAGGGGCATAAACGCAGCAGTGATAGGATTGGAGACGTTCGGTGAGCAAATGAAGACCCTTTGAAGTCATATTGCATGGTACCCATTCCACGGGTCTCAACTCTCCAGGTTTAAGGGATTCTGCCTTCAGGTAAAACATGCACGTGGAACCCAGAGTATGATCAACCGTGTGATCGGGAGACGTGTTCCAATATGTCTCAGTTCTCGTCCCCTGGTACTCGGGTGCAACATTCCACACGCTTTACTAACACTCTCCCGACTTGGAGAGTCAGTGCCTTTAACCTCCTGTTTGGCCCAGTTTGCAATTTCTGCGGAAGATGAACAGGAATAGGGAGAACCAATGAGAGACTAGCTGGAGGTGTCTGGACGGGCAAATTTAACTCTCATTTCCCACCAGGAAGAGGAATTAACCAAAGGCTCAGCGTGCCGTGCCGGAACCAGATTAGGGCCTGAAGCAATCCTGCGGTGTTGCGGCCAGCTCACAAGAAAGCGAGTTGAAGAAAGGAGCTCAGGGGCACTGTAATTCACAAACCTGCAGAGTTATAAATGACAGCTATCGTCCAAAAATATACTGAAGTAAGGCTGCCAAGAGGACTTGAAAGCGGGGCAGAATTGCAGGAAACCGATTTCAGGAGGTAGACTGGAATTGCATTTAAAGCATAGGAAAAGAGGCAGAACGTCCACAATGATGCACTTGGCCAAAAAGGGCGTATGCGTTTTTTCCTGAATATATTCAGGAAAAAACGCATACGCCCTTTTTGGCCAACCAAGCAAGCTTGCAAAGGAAATCTGCACTACAATGAAGTCTCACTTCCCCCCGGTCAAAAGGGCCATCTGAAAAAAGTGTAAAATCCAGAAAGGCAGGACAGGCCATGGAGAACTGGGAGCCTTGTTATGCTGATGGGCGGGATGTAAATTGCCAAGAGCCACTCCGGAGAGGTGTATGGTGTTTCCTGAAACATCTAAAAAACAAAGCAACAGAGCCTAGGGCACTTCCACTTATGGTCCTATAGCTTAGGGAAATTAAAATCAAAAAGACACAGCCACCCCAAAGTTTGGGACGGCTCTGTTTACAAGAACCTCGTTTACGGTACAAGTTCAATAGCGCAGAAAGTGAAAAATGGATAAAGAAGTTGTGGTACTTACGTACAATGCAATATCACTCAGCAATGAAATCTATGTCATCAGGCCCGTAGCAGCATAATGAGTGGATTCAGGTATGATGATTCTAACTGAAATAAGTCACACAGAAAAAGAAACATCATAAGATATCACTAATACACGGAATGTAAACTTGGCTACACAGGAACTGGATTACAAAACAGAACAGGGTCTCAAATTTAGAAAACCAACTTATGCTTGCTTAAGGGGAAAGGTGAGTTGGGGTGCTGCATAAAACCAGAGATTGAAATGAGCACAGATAAAGTTCCTTAAGCCAAATATGGAATAGACAAGAACTACTACTTGCTCAACGAAATGGACTCAACACCCCATATTAAACGCCTAAGAATGTACCTGACTAGTAAGTATCTTAAAACCTATGGATTGCTATGTCTCTGAAAGAAAATCAAGCGTGTGTACAGGGGCATAAACGCAGCAGTGATAGGACTGGTGAGGTTCGGTGAGCAAATGCAGACCCTTTGAAGTCATATTGCATGGTACCCATTCCATGGGTCTAAACTCTCCAGGTTTAAGGGATTCTTCCTTCAGCTAAAACATGCATGTGGAACCCAGAGTATGATCCACCGTGTGATAGGCAAACGTGTTCAAATGTGTCTCAGTTTTTGTCCCCTGGTACTCGGGTGCAACATTCCAGACGCTTTACTAACACTCTCCTCACTTGGAGAGTCAGTGCTTTTAACCTCCTGTTTGGCCCAGTTTGCAATTTCTGTGGAAAATGAACAGGAATAGGGAGAACCAATGAGAGACTAGGTGGAGGTGTCCGGACGGGCAAATTTAACTCTCATTTCCCACCAGGAAGAGGAATTAACCAAAGGCTCAGCGTGCCATGCCGGAACCACACTAGGGCCAGAAGCAATCCTGCGGTGTTGCGGCCAGCTCACAAGAAAGCGAGTTGAAGAAAGGAGCTCAGGGACACTGTAATTCACAAACCTGCAGAGTTATAAATGACAGCTATCGTCCAAAAATATACTGAAGTAAGGCTGCCAAGAGGACTTGAAAGCGGGGCAGAATTGCAGGAAACCGATTTCAGGAGGTAGACTGCAATTGCATTTAAAGCATAGGAAAAGAGCAGAACGTCCACAATGATGCATTTGGCCAAAAAGGGCGTATGCGTTTTTTCCTGAATATATTCAGGAAAAAACGCATACGCCCTTTTTGGCCAACCAAGCAAGCTCGCAAAGGAAATCTGCACTACAATGAAGTCTCACTGCCCCCCGGTCAAAAGGGCCATCTGAAAAAAGTATAAAATCCAGAAAGGCAGGACAGGCCATGGAGAACTGGGAGCCTTGTTATGCTGATGGGCGGGATGTAAATTGCCAGCAGCCACTCTGGAGAAGTGTATGGTGTTTCCTGAAACATCCAAAAAACAAAGCAACAGAGCCTAGGGCACTTCCACTTATGGTCCTATAGCTTAGGGAAATTAAAATCAAAAAGACACAGCCACCCCAAAGTTTGGGAGGGCTCTGTTTACAAGAACCCCGTTTACCGTACAAGTTCAATATCACCGAAAGCGAAAAATGGATAAAGAAGTTGTGGTACTTACGTACAATGCAATATCACTCAACAATGAAATCTATGTCATCAGGCCCGTAGCAGCATAATGAGTGGATTCAGGTACAATGATTCTAAGTGAAATAAGTCACACAGAAAAAGGAACATCATATGGTATCACTACTACACGGAATGTAAACTTGGCTACACAAGAACTGAATTACAAAACAGAACAGGGTGTCAAATGTAGAAAACCAACTTATGCTTGCTTAAGGGGAAAGGTGCGTTGGGGTGCTGCATAAAACCAGAGATTGAAATTAGCACAGATACCGTTCCATAAGCCAAATATGTAATAGACAAGAGCTACTCCTTGCTCAACGAAGTGGACTCAACACCCCATATTAAACGCCTAAGAATATACCTGACTAGTAAGAATCTACCTGACTAGTAAGAATCTTAAAACCTATGGATTTATATGTCTCCGAAAGAGAATCAAGCGTGTGTACAGCGGCATAAACGCAGCAGTGATAGGATTGGTGAGGTTCGGTGAGCAAATGCAGACCCTTTGAAGTCATATTGCATGGTACCCATTCCATGGGTCTCAACTCTCCAGGTTTAAGGGATTCTTTCTTCAGCTAAAACATGCATGTGGAACCCAGAGTATGATCCACCGTGTGATCGGGAAACGTGTTCAAATGTGTCTCAGTTTTCGTCCCCTGGTACTCGGGTGCAACATTCCAGACGCTTTACTAACACTCTCCCCACTTGGAGAGTCTGTGCCTTTAACCTCCTGTTTGGCCCAGTTTGCAATTTCTGTGGAAAATGAACAGGAATAGGGAGAACCAATGAGAGACTAGATGGAGGTGTCCGGACGGGCAAATTTAACTCTCATTTCCCACCAGGAAGAGGAATTAACCAAAGTCTCAACATACTGTGCCGGAACTAAACTAGGGCCTGAAGCAATCCTGCGGTGTTGCGGCCAGCTCACAAGAAAGCGAGTTGAAGAAAGGAGCTCAGGGGCACTGTAATTCACAAACCTGCAGAGTTATAAATGACAGCTATCTTCCAAAAATATATTGAAGTAAGGCTGCCAAGAGGAGTTGAAAGCGGGGCAGAATTGCAGTAACCGATTTCAGGAGGTAGACTGGAATTGCATGTAAAGCATAGGAAAAGAGGCAGAACGTCCACAATGATGCACTTGGCCAAAAAGGACATATGCGTTTTTTCCTGAATATACTCAGGAAAAAACGCATACGCCCTTTTTGGCCAACCAAGCAAGCTTGCAAAGGAAATCTGCACTACAATGAAGTCTCACTGCCCCCCGGTCAAAAGGGCCATGTGAAAAAAGTGTAAAATCCAGAAAGGCAGGACAGGCCATGGAGAACTGGGAGCCTTGTTATGCTGATGGGCGGGATGTAAATTGCCAGCAGCCACTCTGGAGAAGTGTATGGTGTTTCCTGAAACATCCAAAAAACAAAGCAACAGAGCCTAGGGCATTTCCACTTATGGTCCTATAGCTTAGGGAAATTAAAATCAAAAAGACACAGCCACCCCAACGTTTGGGCCGGCTCTGTTTAAAAGAACCTCGTTTACGGTACAAGTTCAATATCACAGAAAGCAAAAAATGGATAAAGAAGTTGTGGTAATTACGTACAATGCAATATCACTCAGCAATGAAATCTATGTCATCAGGCCCGTAGCAGCATAATGAGTGGATTCAGGTACGATGATTCTAAGTGAAATAAGTCACACAGAAAAAGAAACATCATAAGATATCACTACTACACGGAATGTAAACTTGGCTACACAGGAACTGAAATACAAAACAGAACAGGGTCTCAAATGTAGAAAACCAACTTATGCTTGCTTAAGGGGAAAGGTGAGTTGGGGTGCTGCATAAAACCAGAGATTGAAATTAGCACAGATACCGTTCCGTAAGCCAAATATGTAATAGACAAGAGCTACTCCTTGCTCAACGAAGTGGACTCAACACCACATAATAAACGCCTAAGAATATACCTGACTAGTAAGAATATTAAAACCTATGGATTTATATGTCTCCAAAAGAGAATCAATCGTGTGTACAGCGGCATAAACGCAGCAGTGATAGTATTGGTGAGGTTCGATGAGCAAATGGAAACCATTTGAAGTCATATTGCATGGTACCCATTCCATGGGTCTCAACTCTCCAGGTTTAAGGTATTTTTCCTTCAGCTAAACATGCATGTGGAACACTGAGTATGATCCACCGTGTGATCGGGAAACGTGTTCAAATGTGTCTCAGTTTTCGTCCCCTGGTACTCGGGTGCAACATTCCAGACGCTTTACTAACACTCTCCCCACTTGGAGAGTCAGTGCCTTTAACCTCCTGTTTGGCCCAGTTTGCGATTTCTGCGGAAGATGAACATTAATAGGGAGAACCAATGAGAGACTAGGTGGAGGTGTCTGGACGGGCAAATTTAACTCTCATTTCCCACCAGGAAGAGGAATTAACCAAAGGCTCAGCGTGGCATGCCAGACGCACACTAGGGCCTGAAGCAATCCTGCGGTGTTGCGGCCAGCTCACAAGAAAGCGAGCTGAAGGAAGGAATTCAGGGGCACTGTAATTCACAAACCTGCAGAGTTATAAAGGACAGCTATCGTCCAAAAATATATTGAAGTAAGGCTGTCAAGAGGACTTGAAAGTGGAGCAGAATTGCAGGAAACCGATTTCAGGAGGTAGACTGGAATTGCATGTAAAGCATAGGAAAAGAGGCAGAACGTCCACAATGATGCACTTGGCCAAAAAGGGCGTATGCGTTTTTTCCTGAATATATTCAGGAAAAAACGCATACGCACTTTTTGGCCAACCAAGCAAGCTTGCAAAGGAAATCTGCACTACAATGAAGTCTCACTGCCCCCCGGTCAAAAGGGCCATCTGAAAAAAGTGTAAAATCCAGAAAGGCAGGACAGGCCATGGAGAACTGGGAGCCTTGTTATGCTGATGGGCGGGATGTAAATTGCCAGCAGCCACTCTGGAGAAGTGTATGGTGTTTCCTGAAACATCCAAAAAACAAAGCAACAGAGCCTAGGGCATTTCCACTTATGGTCCTATAGCTTAGGGAAATTAAAATCAAAAAGACACAGCCACCCCAACGTTTGGGCCGGCTCTGTTTAAAAGAACCTCGTTTACGGTACAAGTTCAATATCACAGAAAGCAAAAAATGGATAAAGAAGTTGTGGTAATTACGTACAATGCAATATCACTCAGCAATGAAATCTATGTCATCAGGCCCGTAGCAGCATAATGAGTGGATTCAGGTACGATGATTCTAAGTGAAATAAGTCACACAGAAAAAGAAACATCATAAGATATCACTACTACACGGAATGTAAACTTGGCTACACAGGAACTGAAATACAAAACAGAACAGGGTCTCAAATGTAGAAAACCAACTTATGCTTGCTTAAGGGGAAAGGTGAGTTGGGGTGCTGCATAAAACCAGAGATTGAAATTAGCACAGATACCGTTCCGTAAGCCAAATATGTAATAGACAAGAGCTACTCCTTGCTCAACGAAGTGGACTCAACACCACATAATAAACGCCTAAGAATATACCTGACTAGTAAGAATCTTAAAACCTATGGATTTATATGTCTCTGAAAGAGAATCAAGCGTGTGTACAGCGGCATAAACGCAGCAGTGATAGGATTGCTGAGGTTCGGTGAGCAAATGCAGACCCTTTGAAGTCATATTGCATGGTACCCATTCCATGGGTCTCAACTCTCCATGTTTAAGGGATTCTTCCTTCAGCTAAAACATGCATGTGGAACCCAGAGTATGATCCACCGTGTGGTCGGAAAACGTGTTCAAATGTGTCTCAGTTTTCGTCCCCTAGTACTCGGGTGCAACATTCCAGACGCTTTACTAACACTCTCCCCACTTGGAGAGTCAGTGCCTTTAACATCCTGTTTGGCCCCGTTTGCAATTTCTGTGGAAAATGAACAGGAATAGGGAGAACCAATGAGAGACTAGGTGGAGGTGTCTGGACGGGCAAATTTAACTCTCATTTCCCACCAGGAAGAGGAATTAACCAAAGGCTCAGCATGCCGTGCCAGAACCAAACTAGGGCCTGAAGCAATCCTGCGGTGTTGTGGCCAGCTCACAAGAAAGCGAGTTGAAGAAAGGAGCTCAGGGGCACTGTAATTCACAAACCTGCAGAGTTATAAATGACAGCTATCTTCCAAAAATATATTGAAGTAAGGCTGCCAAGAGGAGTTGAAAGCGGGACAGAATTGCAGGAAACCGATTTCAGGAGGTAGACTGGAATTGCATGTAAAGCATAGGAAAAGAGGCAGAACGTCCACAATGATGCAGTTGGCCAAGAAGTGCATATGCGTTTTTTCCTGAATATATTCAGGAAAAAACGCATACGCCCTTTTTGGCCAACAAAGCAAGCTTGCAAAGGAAATCTGCACTACAATGAAGTCTCACTGCCCCCCAGTCAAAAGGGCCATCTGAAAAAAGTGTAAAATCCAGAAAGGCAGGACAGGCCATGGAGAACTGGGAGCCTAGTTATGCTGATGGGCGGGATGTAAATTGCCAGCAGCCACTCTGGAGAAGTGTATGGTGTTTCCTGAAACATCCAAAAAACAAAGCAACAGAGCCTAGGGCACTTCCACTTATGGTCCTATAGCTTAGGGAAATTAAAATCAAAAAGACACAGCCACCCCAACGTTTGGGACGGCTCTGTTTACAAGAACCTCGTTTACGGTAGAAGTTCAATATCAAAGAAAGCGAAAAATGGATAAAGAAATTGTGGTACTTACGTACAATGCAATATCACTCAGCAATGAAATCCATGTCATCAGGCCCGTAGCAGCATAATGAGTGGATTCAGGTACGATGATTCTAAGTGAAATTAGT
Source organism: Leucopleurus acutus (assembly GCF_964270905.1). Lineage (NCBI taxonomy): Eukaryota > Metazoa > Chordata > Mammalia > Artiodactyla > Delphinidae > Leucopleurus > Leucopleurus acutus. The sequence goes on from NW_028138995.1 coordinate 60,348, forward strand.
CACACAGAAAAAGAAACATCATAAGATATCACTAATACACGGAATGTAAACTTGGCTACACAAGAACTGAATTACAAAACAGAACAGGGTGTCAAATGTAGAAAATCAACTTATGCTTGCTTAAGGGGACGGGTGAGTTGGGGTGCTGCATAAAACCAGAGATTGAAATGAGCACAGATACCGTTCCATAAGCCAAATATGTAATAGACAAGAGCTACTCCTTGCTCAACGAAGTGGACTCAACACCCCATATTAAACGCCTAAGAATATACCTGACTAGTAAGAATCTACCTGACTAGTAAGAATCTTAAAACCTATGGATTTATATGTCTCCGAAAGAGAATCAAGCATGTGTACAGCGGCATAAACGCAGCAGTGATAGGATTGGTGAGGTTCGGTGAGCAAATGCAGACCCTTTGAAGTCATATTGCATGGTACCCATTCCATGGGTCTCAACTCTCCATGTTTAAGGGATTCTTCCTTCAGCTAAAACATGCATGTGGAACCGAGAGTATGATCCACCATGTGATCGGAAAACGTGTTCAAACGTGTCTCAGTTTTCGTCCCCTGGTACTCGGGTGCAACATTCCAGACGCTTTACTAACACTCTCCCCACTTGGAGAGTCGGTGCCTTTAACCTCCTGTTTGGCCAAGTTTGCAATTTCTGTGGAAAATGAACAGGAATAGGGAGAACCAATGAGAGACTAGGTGGAGGTGTCCGGACGGGCAAATTTAACTCTCATTTCCCACCAGGAAGAGGAATTAAGCAAAGGCTCAGCGTGCCAGGCCGGAACCACACTAGAACCAGAAGCAATCCTGTGGTGTTGTGGCCAGCTCACAAGAAAGCGAGTTGAAGAAAGGAGCTCAGGGGCACTGTAATTCACAAACCTGCAGAGTTATAAAGGACAGCTATCTTCCAAAAATATATTGAAGTAAGGCTGCCAAGAGGAGTTGAAAGGGGGGCAGAATTGCAGGAAACCGATTTCAGGAGGTAGACTGGAATTGCATGTAAAGCATAGGAAAAGAGGCAGAACGTCCACAATGATGCAGTTGGCCAAGAAGTGCATATGCGTTTTTTCCTGAATATATTCAGGAAAAAACGCATACGCCCTTTTTGGCCAACAAAGCAAGCTTGCAAAGGAAATCTGCACTACAATGAAGTCTCACTGCCCCCCAGTCAAAAGGGCCATCTGAAAAAAGTGTAAAATCCAGAAAGGCAGGACAGGCCATGGAGAACTGGGAGCCTAGTTATGCTGATGGGCGGGATGTAAATTGCCAGCAGCCACTCTGGAGAAGTGTATGGTGTTTCCTGAAACATCCAAAAAACAAAGCAACAGAGCCTAGGGCACTTCCACTTATGGTCCTATAGCTTAGGGAAATTAAAATCAAAAAGACACAGCCACCCCAACGTTTGGGACGGCTCTGTTTACAAGAACCTCGTTTACGATAGAAGTTCAATATCAAAGAAAGCGAAAAATGGATAAAGAAATTGTGGTACTTACGTACAATGCAATATCACTCAGCAATGAAATCCATGTCATCAGGCCCGTAGCAGCATAATGAGTGGATTCAGGTACGATGATTCTAAGTGAAATTAGTCACACAGAAAAAGAAACATCATAAGATATCACTAATACACGGAATGTAAACTTGGCTACACAAGAACTGAATTACAAAACAGAACAGGGTGTCAAATGTAGAAAATCAACTTATGCTTGCTTAAGGGGACGGGTGAGTTGGGGTGCTGCATAAAACCAGAGATTGAAATGAGCACAGATACCGTTCCATAAGCCAAATATGTAATAGACAAGAGCTACTCCTTGCTCAACGAAGTGGACTCAACACCCCATATTAAACGCCTAAGAATATACCTGACTAGTAAGAATCTACCTGACTAGTAAGAATCTTAAAACCTATGGATTTATATGTCTCCGAAAGAGAATCAAGCATGTGTACAGCGGCATAAACGCAGCAGTGATAGGATTGGTGAGGTTCGGTGAGCAAATGCAGACCCTTTGAAGTCATATTGCATGGTACCCATTCCATGGGTCTCAACTCTCCATGTTTAAGGGATTCTTCCTTCAGCTAAAACATGCATGTGGAACCGAGAGTATGATCCACCATGTGATCGGAAAACGTGTTCAAACGTGTCTCAGTTTTCGTCCCCTGGTACTCGGGTGCAACATTCCAGACGCTTTACTAACACTCTCCCCACTTGGAGAGTCGGTGCCTTTAACCTCCTGTTTGGCCAAGTTTGCAATTTCTGTGGAAAATGAACAGGAATAGGGAGAACCAATGAGAGACTAGGTGGAGGTGTCCGGACGGGCAAATTTAACTCTCATTTCCCACCAGGAAGAGGAATTAAGCAAAGGCTCAGCGTGCCAGGCCGGAACCACACTAGAACCAGAAGCAATCCTGTGGTGTTGTGGCCAGCTCACAAGAAAGCGAGTTGAAGAAAGGAGCTCAGGGGCACTGTAATTCACAAACCTGCAGAGTTATAAAGGACAGCTATCTTCCAAAAATATATTGAAGTAAGGCTGCCAAGAGGAGTTGAAAGGGGGGCAGAATTGCAGGAAACCGATTTCAGGAGGTAGACTGGAATTGCATGTAAAGCATAGGAAAAGAGGCAGAACGTCCACAATGATGCACTTGGCCAAAAAGGGCGTATGCGTTTTTTCCTGAATATATTCAGGAAAAAACGCATACGCCCTTTTTGGCCAACCAAGCAAGCTTGCAAAGGAAATCTGCACTACAATGAAGTCTCACTGCCCCCCGGTCAAAAGGGCCATCTGAAAAAAGTGTAAAATCCAGAAAGGCAGGACAGGCCATGGAGAACTGGGAGCCTAGTTATGCTGATGGGCGGGATGTCAATTGCCAGCAGCCACTCTGGAGAAGTGTATGGTGTTTCCTGAAACATCCAAAAAACAAAGCAACAGAGCCTAGGGCACTTCCACTTATGGTCCTATAGCTTAGGGAAATTAAAATCAAAAAGACACAGCCACCCCAAAGTTTGGGACGGCTCTGTTTACAAGAACCTCGTTTACGGTACAAGTTCACTATCACAGAAAGCGAAAAATGGATAAAGAAATTGTGGTACTTACGTACAATGCAATATCACTCAGCAATGAAATCTATGTCATCAGTCCCGTAGCAGCATAATGAGTGGATTCAGGTACGATGATTCTAAGTGAGATTAGTCACACAGAAAAAGAAACATCATAAGATATCACTAATACATGGAATGTAAACTTGGCTACACAAGAACTGAATTACAAAACAGAACAGGGTGTCAAATGTACAAAACCAACTTATGCTTGCTTAAGGGGACGGGTTAGTTGGGGTGCTGCATAAAACCAGAGATTGAAATTAGCACAGATACCATTCCATAAGCCAAATATGTAATAGACAAGAGCTACTCCTTGCTCAACGAAGTGGACTCAACACCCCATATTAAACGCCTAAGAATATACCTGACTAGTAAGAATCTACCTGACTAGTAAGAATCTTAAAACCTATGGATTTATATGTCTCCGAAAGAGAATCAAGCGTGTGTACAGCGGCATAAACGCAGCAGTGATAGGATTGGTGAGGTTCGGTGAGCAAATGCAGACCCTTTGAAGTCATATTGCATGGTACCCATTCCATGGGTCTCAACTCTCCATGTTTAAGGGATTCTTCCTTCAGCTAAAACATGCATGTGGAACCCAGAGTATGATCCACCGTGTGATCGGAAAACGTGTTCAAACGTGTCTCAGTTTTCATCCCCTGGTACTCGGGTGCAACATTCCAGACGCTTTACTAACACTCTCCCCACTTGGAGAGTCAGTGCCTTTAACATCCTGTTTGGCCCCGTTAGCAATTTCTGTGGAAAATGAACAGGAATAGGGAGAACCAATTAGAGACTAGGTGGAGGTGTCCGGACGGGCAAATTTAACTCTCATTTCCCACCAGGAAGAGGAATTAAGCAAAGGCTCAGCGTGCCAGGCCGGAACCACACTAGAACCAGAAGCAATCCTGCGGTGTTGTGGCCAGCTCACAAGAAAGCGAGTTGAAGAAAGGAGCTCAGGGGCACTGTAATTCACAAACCTGCAGAGTTATAAAGGACAGCTATCTTCCAAAAATATATTGAAGTAAAGCTGCCAAGAGGAGTTGAAAGCGGGGCAGAATTGCAGGAAACCGATTTCAGGAGGTAGACTGGAATTGCATGTAAAGCATAGGAAAAGAGGCAGAACGTCCACAATGATGCACTTGGCCAAAAAGGGCGTATGCGTTTTTTCCTGAATATATTCAGGAAAAAACGCATACGCCCTTTTTGGCCAACCAAGCAAGCTTGCAAAGGAAATCTGCACTACAATGAAGTCTCACTGCCCCCCGGTCAAAAGGGCCATCTGAAAAAAGTGTAAAATCCAGAAAAGCAGGACAGGCCATAGAGAACTGGGAGCCTAGTTATGCTGATGGGCGGGATGTAAATTGCCAGCAGCCACTCTGGAGAAGTGTATGGTGTTTCCTGAAACATCCAAAAAACAAAGCAACAGAGCCTAGGGCACTTCCACTTATGGTCCTATAGCTTAGGGAAATTAAAATCAAAAAGACACAGCCACCCCAAAGTTTGGGACGGCTCTGTTTACAAGAACCTCGTTTACGGTACAAGTTCAATATCACAGAAAGCGAAAAATGGATAAAGAAATTGTGGTACTTACGTACAATGCAATATCACTCAGCAATGAAATCTATGTCATCAGGCCCGTAGCAGCATAATGAGTGGATTCAGGTACGATGATTCTAAGTGAAATTAGTCACACAGAAAAGGAAACATCATAAGATATCACTAATACACGGAATGTAAACTTGGCTACACAAGAACTGAATTACAAAACAGAACAGGGTGTCAAATGTAGAAAACCAACTTATGCTTGCTTCAGGGGACGGGTGAGTTGGGGTGCTGCATAAAACCAGAGATTGAAATTAGCACAGATACCGTTCCATAAGCCAAATATGTAATAGACAAGAGCTACTCCTTGCTCAACGAAGTGGACTCAACACTCCATATTAAACGCCTAAAAATATACCTGACTAGTAAGAATCTTAAAACCTATGGATTTATATGTCTCCGAAAGAGAATCAAGCGTGTGTACAGCGGCATAAATGCAGCAGTGATAGGATTGCTGAGGTTCGGTGAGCAAATGCAGACCCTTTGAAGTCATATTGCATGGTACCCATTCCATGGGTCTCAACTCTCCATGTTTAAGGGATTCTTCCTTCAGCTAAAACATGCATGTGGAACCCAGAGTATGATCCACCGTGTGATCGGAAAACGTGTTCAAACGTGTCTCAGTTTTCGTCCCCTGGTACTCGGGTGCAACATTCCAGACGCTTTACTAACACTCTCCCCACTTGGAGAGTCAGTGCCTTTAACCTCCTGTTTGGCCCAGTTTGCAATTTCTGTGGAAAATGAACAGGGATAGGGAGAACAAATGAGAGATTAGGTGGAAGTGCCCGGACGGGCAAATTTAACTCTCATTTCCCACCAGGAAGAGGAATTAACCAAAGGCTCAGCATGCCGTGCCGGAACCAAACTAGGGCCTGAAGCAATCCTGCGGTGTTGCGGCCAGCTCACAAGAAAGCGAGTTGAAGAAAGGAGCTCAGGGGCACTGTAATTCACAAACCTGCAGAGTTATAAATGACAGCTATCTTCCAAAAATATATTGAATTAGGCTGCCAAGAGGAGTTGAAAGCGGGGCAGAATTGCAGGAAACCGATTTCAGGAGGTACACTGGAATTGCATGTAAAGCATAGGAAAAGAGGCAGAACGTCCACAATGATGCACTTGGCCAAAAAGGGCGTATGCGTTTTTTCCTGAGGAAAAAACGCATACGCCCTTTTTGGCCAACCAAGCAAGCTTGCAAAGGAAATCTGCACTACAATGAAGTCTCACTGCCCCCCGGTCAAAAGGGCCATCTGAAAAAAGTATAAAATCCAGAAAGGCAGGACAGGCCATGGAGAACTGGGAGCCTTGTTATGCTGATGGGCGGGATGTAAATTGCCAGCAGCCACTCTGGAGAAGTGTATGGTGTTTCCTGAAACATCCAAAAAACAAAGCAACAGAGCCTAGGGCACTTCCACTTATGGTCCTATAGCTTAGGGAAATTAAAATCAAAAAGACACAGCCACCCCAAAGTTTGGGAGGGCTCTGTTTACAAGAACCCCGTTTACCGTACAAGTTCAATATCACCGAAAGCGAAAAATGGATAAAGAAGTTGTGGTACTTACGTACAATGCAATATCACTCAGCAATGAAATCTATGTCATCAGGCCCGTAGCAGCATAATGAGTGGATTCAGGTACAATGATTCTAAGTGAAATAAGTCACACAGAAAAAGGAACATCATATGGTATCACTACTACACGGAATGTAAACTTGGCTACACAAGAACTGAATTACAAAACAGAACAGGGTGTCAAATGTAGAAAACCAACTTATGCTTGCTTAAGGGGAAAGGTGCGTTGGGGTGCTGCATAAAACCAGAGATTGAAATTAGCACAGATACCGTTCCATAAGCCAAATATGTAATAGACAAGAGCTACTCCTTGCTCAACGAAGTGGACTCAACACCCCATATTAAACGCCTAAGAATATACCTGACTAGTAAGAATCTACCTGACTAGTAAGAATCTTAAAACCTATGGATTTATATGTCTCCGAAAGAGAATCAAGCGTGTGTACAGCGGCATAAACGCAGCAGTGATAGGATTGGTGAGGTTCGGTGAGCAAATGCAGACCCTTTGAAGTCATATTGCATGGTACCCATTCCATGGGTCTCAACTCTCCAGGTTTAAGGGATTCTTTCTTCAGCTAAAACATGCATGTGGAACCCAGAGTATGATCCACCGTGTGATCGGGAAACGTGTTCAAATGTGTCTCAGTTTTCGTCCCCTGGTACTCGGGTGCAACATTCCAGACGCTTTACTAACACTCTCCCCACTTGGAGAGTCTGTGCCTTTAACCTCCTGTTTGGCCCAGTTTGCAATTTCTGTGGAAAATGAACAGGAATAGGGAGAACCAATGAGAGACTAGATGGAGGTGTCCGGACGGGCAAATTTAACTCTCATTTCCCACCAGGAAGAGGAATTAACCAAAGTCTCAACATACTGTGCCGGAACTAAACTAGGGCCTGAAGCAATCCTGCGGTGTTGCGGCCAGCTCACAAGAAAGCGAGTTGAAGAAAGGAGCTCAGGGGCACTGTAATTCACAAACCTGCAGAGTTATAAATGACAGCTATCTTCCAAAAATATATTGAAGTAAGGCTGCCAAGAGGAGTTGAAAGCGGGGCAGAATTGCAGTAACCGATTTCAGGAGGTAGACTGGAATTGCATGTAAAGCATAGGAAAAGAGGCAGAACGTCCACAATGATGCACTTGGCCAAAAAGGACATATGCGTTTTTTCCTGAATATACTCAGGAAAAAACGCATACGCCCTTTTTGGCCAACCAAGCAAGCTTGCAAAGGAAATCTGCACTACAATGAAGTCTCACTGCCCCCCGGTCAAAAGGGCCATGTGAAAAAAGTGTAAAATCCAGAAAGGCAGGACAGGCCATGGAGAACTGGGAGCCTTGTTATGCTGATGGGCGGGATGTAAATTGCCAGCAGCCACTCTGGAGAAGTGTATGGTGTTTCCTGAAACATCCAAAAAACAAAGCAACAGAGCCTAGGGCATTTCCACTTATGGTCCTATAGCTTAGGGAAATTAAAATCAAAAAGACACAGCCACCCCAACGTTTGGGCCGGCTCTGTTTAAAAGAACCTCGTTTACGGTACAAGTTCAATATCACAGAAAGCAAAAAATGGATAAAGAAGTTGTGGTAATTACGTACAATGCAATATCACTCAGCAATGAAATCTATGTCATCAGGCCCGTAGCAGCATAATGAGTGGATTCAGGTACGATGATTCTAAGTGAAATAAGTCACACAGAAAAAGAAACATCATAAGATATCACTACTACACGGAATGTAAACTTGGCTACACAGGAACTGAAATACAAAACAGAACAGGGTCTCAAATGTAGAAAACCAACTTATGCTTGCTTAAGGGGAAAGGTGAGTTGGGGTGCTGCATAAAACCAGAGATTGAAATTAGCACAGATACCGTTCCGTAAGCCAAATATGTAATAGACAAGAGCTACTCCTTGCTCAACGAAGTGGACTCAACACCACATAATAAACGCCTAAGAATATACCTGACTAGTAAGAATATTAAAACCTATGGATTTATATGTCTCCAAAAGAGAATCAATCGTGTGTACAGCGGCATAAACGCAGCAGTGATAGTATTGGTGAGGTTCGATGAGCAAATGGAAACCATTTGAAGTCATATTGCATGGTACCCATTCCATGGGTCTCAACTCTCCAGGTTTAAGGTATTTTTCCTTCAGCTAAACATGCATGTGGAACACTGAGTATGATCCACCGTGTGATCGGGAAACGTGTTCAAATGTGTCTCAGTTTTCGTCCCCTGGTACTCGGGTGCAACATTCCAGACGCTTTACTAACACTCTCCCCACTTGGAGAGTCAGTGCCTTTAACCTCCTGTTTGGCCCAGTTTGCGATTTCTGCGGAAGATGAACATTAATAGGGAGAACCAATGAGAGACTAGGTGGAGGTGTCTGGACGGGCAAATTTAACTCTCATTTCCCACCAGGAAGAGGAATTAACCAAAGGCTCAGCGTGGCATGCCAGACGCACACTAGGGCCTGAAGCAATCCTGCGGTGTTGCGGCCAGCTCACAAGAAAGCGAGCTGAAGGAAGGAATTCAGGGGCACTGTAATTCACAAACCTGCAGAGTTATAAAGGACAGCTATCGTCCAAAAATATATTGAAGTAAGGCTGTCAAGAGGACTTGAAAGTGGAGCAGAATTGCAGGAAACCGATTTCAGGAGGTAGACTGGAATTGCATGTAAAGCATAGGAAAAGAGGCAGAACGTCCACAATGATGCACTTGGCCAAAAAGGGCGTATGCGTTTTTTCCTGAATATATTCAGGAAAAAACGCATACGCACTTTTTGGCCAACCAAGCAAGCTTGCAAAGGAAATCTGCACTACAATGAAGTCTCACTGCCCCCCGGTCAAAAGGGCCATCTGAAAAAAGTGTAAAATCCAGAAAGGCAGGACAGGCCATGGAGAACTGGGAGCCTTGTTATGCTGATGGGCGGGATGTAAATTGCCAGCAGCCACTCTGGAGAAGTGTATGGTGTTTCCTGAAACATCCAAAAAACAAAGCAACAGAGCCTAGGGCATTTCCACTTATGGTCCTATAGCTTAGGGAAATTAAAATCAAAAAGACACAGCCACCCCAACGTTTGGGCCGGCTCTGTTTAAAAGAACCTCGTTTACGGTACAAGTTCAATATCACAGAAAGCAAAAAATGGATAAAGAAGTTGTGGTAATTACGTACAATGCAATATCACTCAGCAATGAAATCTATGTCATCAGGCCCGTAGCAGCATAATGAGTGGATTCAGGTACGATGATTCTAAGTGAAATAAGTCACACAGAAAAAGAAACATCATAAGATATCACTACTACACGGAATGTAAACTTGGCTACACAGGAACTGAAATACAAAACAGAACAGGGTCTCAAATGTAGAAAACCAACTTATGCTTGCTTAAGGGGAAAGGTGAGTTGGGGTGCTGCATAAAACCAGAGATTGAAATTAGCACAGATACCGTTCCGTAAGCCAAATATGTAATAGACAAGAGCTACTCCTTGCTCAACGAAGTGGACTCAACACCACATAATAAACGCCTAAGAATATACCTGACTAGTAAGAATCTTAAAACCTATGGATTTATATGTCTCTGAAAGAGAATCAAGCGTGTGTACAGCGGCATAAACGCAGCAGTGATAGGATTGCTGAGGTTCGGTGAGCAAATGCAGACCCTTTGAAGTCATATTGCATGGTACCCATTCCATGGGTCTCAACTCTCCATGTTTAAGGGATTCTTCCTTCAGCTAAAACATGCATGTGGAACCCAGAGTATGATCCACCGTGTGGTCGGAAAACGTGTTCAAATGTGTCTCAGTTTTCGTCCCCTAGTACTCGGGTGCAACATTCCAGACGCTTTACTAACACTCTCCCCACTTGGAGAGTCAGTGCCTTTAACATCCTGTTTGGCCCCGTTTGCAATTTCTGTGGAAAATGAACAGGAATAGGGAGAACCAATGAGAGACTAGGTGGAGGTGTCTGGACGGGCAAATTTAACTCTCATTTCCCACCAGGAAGAGGAATTAACCAAAGGCTCAGCATGCCGTGCCAGAACCAAACTAGGGCCTGAAGCAATCCTGCGGTGTTGTGGCCAGCTCACAAGAAAGCGAGTTGAAGAAAGGAGCTCAGGGGCACTGTAATTCACAAACCTGCAGAGTTATAAATGACAGCTATCTTCCAAAAATATATTGAAGTAAGGCTGCCAAGAGGAGTTGAAAGCGGGACAGAATTGCAGGAAACCGATTTCAGGAGGTAGACTGGAATTGCATGTAAAGCATAGGAAAAGAGGCAGAACGTCCACAATGATGCAGTTGGCCAAGAAGTGCATATGCGTTTTTTCCTGAATATATTCAGGAAAAAACGCATACGCCCTTTTTGGCCAACAAAGCAAGCTTGCAAAGGAAATCTGCACTACAATGAAGTCTCACTGCCCCCCAGTCAAAAGGGCCATCTGAAAAAAGTGTAAAATCCAGAAAGGCAGGACAGGCCATGGAGAACTGGGAGCCTAGTTATGCTGATGGGCGGGATGTAAATTGCCAGCAGCCACTCTGGAGAAGTGTATGGTGTTTCCTGAAACATCCAAAAAACAAAGCAACAGAGCCTAGGGCACTTCCACTTATGGTCCTATAGCTTAGGGAAATTAAAATCAAAAAGACACAGCCACCCCAACGTTTGGGACGGCTCTGTTTACAAGAACCTCGTTTACGGTAGAAGTTCAATATCAAAGAAAGCGAAAAATGGATAAAGAAATTGTGGTACTTACGTACAATGCAATATCACTCAGCAATGAAATCCATGTCATCAGGCCCGTAGCAGCATAATGAGTGGATTCAGGTACGATGATTCTAAGTGAAATTAGTCACACAGAAAAAGAAACATCATAAGATATCACTAATACACGGAATGTAAACTTGGCTACACAAGAACTGAATTACAAAACAGAACAGGGTGTCAAATGTAGAAAATCAACTTATGCTTGCTTAAGGGGACGGGTGAGTTGGGGTGCTGCATAAAACCAGAGATTGAAATGAGCACAGATACCGTTCCATAAGCCAAATATGTAATAGACAAGAGCTACTCCTTGCTCAACGAAGTGGACTCAACACCCCATATTAAACGCCTAAGAATATACCTGACTAGTAAGAATCTACCTGACTAGTAAGAATCTTAAAACCTATGGATTTATATGTCTCCGAAAGAGAATCAAGCATGTGTACAGCGGCATAAACGCAGCAGTGATAGGATTGGTGAGGTTCGGTGAGCAAATGCAGACCCTTTGAAGTCATATTGCATGGTACCCATTCCATGGGTCTCAACTCTCCATGTTTAAGGGATTCTTCCTTCAGCTAAAACATGCATGTGGAACCGAGAGTATGATCCACCATGTGATCGGAAAACGTGTTCAAACGTGTCTCAGTTTTCGTCCCCTGGTACTCGGGTGCAACATTCCAGACGCTTTACTAACACTCTCCCCACTTGGAGAGTCGGTGCCTTTAACCTCCTGTTTGGCCAAGTTTGCAATTTCTGTGGAAAATGAACAGGAATAGGGAGAACCAATGAGAGACTAGGTGGAGGTGTCCGGACGGGCAAATTTAACTCTCATTTCCCACCAGGAAGAGGAATTAAGCAAAGGCTCAGCGTGCCAGGCCGGAACCACACTAGAACCAGAAGCAATCCTGTGGTGTTGTGGCCAGCTCACAAGAAAGCGAGTTGAAGAAAGGAGCTCAGGGGCACTGTAATTCACAAACCTGCAGAGTTATAAAGGACAGCTATCTTCCAAAAATATATTGAAGTAAGGCTGCCAAGAGGAGTTGAAAGGGGGGCAGAATTGCAGGAAACCGATTTCAGGAGGTAGACTGGAATTGCATGTAAAGCATAGGAAAAGAGGCAGAACGTCCACAATGATGCACTTGGCCAAAAAGGGCGTATGCGTTTTTTCCTGAATATATTCAGGAAAAAACGCATACGCCCTTTTTGGCCAACCAAGCAAGCTTGCAAAGGAAATCTGCACTACAATGAAGTCTCACTGCCCCCCGGTCAAAAGGGCCATCTGAAAAAAGTGTAAAATCCAGAAAGGCAGGACAGGCCATGGAGAACTGGGAGCCTAGTTATGCTGATGGGCGGGATGTAAATTGCCAGCAGCCACTCTGGAGAAGTGTATGGTGTTTCCTGAAACATCCAAAAAACAAAGCAACAGAGCCTAGGGCACTTCCACTTATGGTCCTATAGCTTAGGGAAATTAAAATCAAAAAGACACAGCCACCCCAAAGTTTGGGACGGCTCTGTTTACAAGAACCTCGTTTACGGTACAAGTTCACTATCACAGAAAGCGAAAAATGGATAAAGAAATTGTGGTACTTACGTACAATGCAATATCACTCAGCAATGAAATCTATGTCATCAGTCCCGTAGCAGCATAATGAGTGGATTCAGGTACGATGATTCTAAGTGAGATTAGTCACACAGAAAAAGAAACATCATAAGATATCACTAATACATGGAATGTAAACTTGGCTACACAAGAACTGAATTACAAAACAGAACAGGGTGTCAAATGTACAAAACCAACTTATGCTTGCTTAAGGGGACGGGTTAGTTGGGGTGCTGCATAAAACCAGAGATTGAAATTAGCACAGATACCATTCCATAAGCCAAATATGTAATAGACAAGAGCTACTCCTTGCTCAACGAAGTGGACTCAACACCCCATATTAAACGCCTAAGAATATACCTGACTAGTAAGAATCTACCTGACTAGTAAGAATCTTAAAACCTATGGATTTATATGTCTCCGAAAGAGAATCAAGCGTGTGTACAGCGGCATAAACGCAGCAGTGATAGGATTGGTGAGGTTCGGTGAGCAAATGCAGACCCTTTGAAGTCATATTGCATGGTACCCATTCCATGGGTCTCAACTCTCCATGTTTAAGGGATTCTTCCTTCAGCTAAAACATGCATGTGGAACCCAGAGTATGATCCACCGTGTGATCGGAAAACGTGTTCAAACGTGTCTCAGTTTTCATCCCCTGGTACTCGGGTGCAACATTCCAGACGCTTTACTAACACTCTCCCCACTTGGAGAGTCAGTGCCTTTAACATCCTGTTTGGCCCCGTTAGCAATTTCTGTGGAAAATGAACAGGAATAGGGAGAACCAATTAGAGACTAGGTGGAGGTGTCCGGACGGGCAAATTTAACTCTCATTTCCCACCAGGAAGAGGAATTAAGCAAAGGCTCAGCGTGCCAGGCCGGAACCACACTAGAACCAGAAGCAATCCTGCGGTGTTGTGGCCAGCTCACAAGAAAGCGAGTTGAAGAAAGGAGCTCAGGGGCACTGTAATTCACAAACCTGCAGAGTTATAAAGGACAGCTATCTTCCAAAAATATATTGAAGTAAAGCTGCCAAGAGGAGTTGAAAGCGGGGCAGAATTGCAGGAAACCGATTTCAGGAGGTAGACTGGAATTGCATGTAAAGCATAGGAAAAGAGGCAGAACGTCCACAATGATGCACTTGGCCAAAAAGGGCGTATGCGTTTTTTCCTGAATATATTCAGGAAAAAACGCATACGCCCTTTTTGGCCAACCAAGCAAGCTTGCAAAGGAAATCTGCACTACAATGAAGTCTCACTGCCCCCCGGTCAAAAGGGCCATCTGAAAAAAGTGTAAAATCCAGAAAAGCAGGACAGGCCATAGAGAACTGGGAGCCTAGTTATGCTGATGGGCGGGATGTAAATTGCCAGCAGCCACTCTGGAGAAGTGTATGGTGTTTCCTGAAACATCCAAAAAACAAAGCAACAGAGCCTAGGGCACTTCCACTTATGGTCCTATAGCTTAGGGAAATTAAAATCAAAAAGACACAGCCACCCCAAAGTTTGGGACGGCTCTGTTTACAAGAACCTCGTTTACGGTACAAGTTCAATATCACAGAAAGCGAAAAATGGATAAAGAAATTGTGGTACTTACGTACAATGCAATATCACTCAGCAATGAAATCTATGTCATCAGGCCCGTAGCAGCATAATGAGTGGATTCAGGTACGATGATTCTAAGTGAAATTAGTCACACAGAAAAGGAAACATCATAAGATATCACTAATACACGGAATGTAAACTTGGCTACACAAGAACTGAATTACAAAACAGAACAGGGTGTCAAATGTAGAAAACCAACTTATGCTTGCTTCAGGGGACGGGTGAGTTGGGGTGCTGCATAAAACCAGAGATTGAAATTAGCACAGATACCGTTCCATAAGCCAAATATGTAATAGACAAGAGCTACTCCTTGCTCAACGAAGTGGACTCAACACTCCATATTAAACGCCTAAAAATATACCTGACTAGTAAGAATCTTAAAACCTATGGATTTATATGTCTCCGAAAGAGAATCAAGCGTGTGTACAGCGGCATAAATGCAGCAGTGATAGGATTGCTGAGGTTCGGTGAGCAAATGCAGACCCTTTGAAGTCATATTGCATGGTACCCATTCCATGGGTCTCAACTCTCCATGTTTAAGGGATTCTTCCTTCAGCTAAAACATGCATGTGGAACCCAGAGTATGATCCACCGTGTGATCGGAAAACGTGTTCAAACGTGTCTCAGTTTTCGTCCCCTGGTACTCGGGTGCAACATTCCAGACGCTTTACTAACACTCTCCCCACTTGGAGAGTCAGTGCCTTTAACCTCCTGTTTGGCCCAGTTTGCAATTTCTGTGGAAAATGAACAGGGATAGGGAGAACAAATGAGAGATTAGGTGGAAGTGCCCGGACGGGCAAATTTAACTCTCATTTCCCACCAGGAAGAGGAATTAACCAAAGGCTCAGCATGCCGTGCCGGAACCAAACTAGGGCCTGAAGCAATCCTGCGGTGTTGCGGCCAGCTCACAAGAAAGCGAGTTGAAGAAAGGAGCTCAGGGGCACTGTAATTCACAAACCTGCAGAGTTATAAATGACAGCTATCTTCCAAAAATATATTGAATTAGGCTGCCAAGAGGAGTTGAAAGCGGGGCAGAATTGCAGGAAACCGATTTCAGGAGGTAGACTGGAATTGCATGTAAAGCATAGGAAAAGAGTCAGAACGTCCACAATGATGCACTTGGCCAAAAAGGGCGTATGCGTTTTTTCCTGAGGAAAAAACGCATACGCCCTTTTTGGCCAACCAAGCAAGCTTGCAAAGGAAATCTGCACTACAATGAAGTCTCACTGCCCCCCGGTCAAAAGGGCCATCTGAAAAAAGTATAAAATCCAGAAAGGCAGGACAGGCCATGGAGAACTGGGAGCCTTGTTATGCTGATGGGCGGGATGTAAATTGCCAGCAGCCACTCTGGAGAAGTGTATGGTGTTTCCTGAAACATCCAAAAAACAAAGCAACAGAGCCTAGGGCACTTCCACTTATGGTCCTATAGCTTAGGGAAATTAAAATCAAAAAGACACAGCCACCCCAAAGTTTGGGAGGGCTCTGTTTACAAGAACCCCGTTTACCGTACAAGTTCAATATCACCGAAAGCGAAAAATGGATAAAGAAGTTGTGGTACTTACGTACAATGCAATATCACTCAGCAATGAAATCTATGTCATCAGGCCCGTAGCAGCATAATGAGTGGATTCAGGTACAATGATTCTAAGTGAAATAAGTCACACAGAAAAAGGAACATCATATGGTATCACTACTACACGGAATGTAAACTTGGCTACACAAGAACTGAATTACAAAACAGAACAGGGTGTCAAATGTAGAAAACCAACTTATGCTTGCTTAAGGGGAAAGGTGCGTTGGGGTGCTGCATAAAACCAGAGATTGAAATTAGCACAGATACCGTTCCATAAGCCAAATATGTAATAGACAAGAGCTACTCCTTGCTCAACGAAGTGGACTCAACACCCCATATTAAACGCCTAAGAATATACCTGACTAGTAAGAATCTACCTGACTAGTAAGAATCTTAAAACCTATGGATTTATATGTCTCCGAAAGAGAATCAAGCGTGTGTACAGCGGCATAAACGCAGCAGTGATAGGATTGGTGAGGTTCGGTGAGCAAATGCAGACCCTTTGAAGTCATATTGCATGGTACCCATTCCATGGGTCTCAACTCTCCAGGTTTAAGGGATTCTTTCTTCAGCTAAAACATGCATGTGGAACCCAGAGTATGATCCACCGTGTGATCGGGAAACGTGTTCAAATGTGTCTCAGTTTTCGTCCCCTGGTACTCGGGTGCAACATTCCAGACGCTTTACTAACACTCTCCCCACTTGGAGAGTCTGTGCCTTTAACCTCCTGTTTGGCCCAGTTTGCAATTTCTGTGGAAAATGAACAGGAATAGGGAGAACCAATGAGAGACTAGATGGAGGTGTCCGGACGGGCAAATTTAACTCTCATTTCCCACCAGGAAGAGGAATTAACCAAAGTCTCAACATACTGTGCCGGAACTAAACTAGGGCCTGAAGCAATCCTGCGGTGTTGCGGCCAGCTCACAAGAAAGCGAGTTGAAGAAAGGAGCTCAGGGGCACTGTAATTCACAAACCTGCAGAGTTATAAATGACAGCTATCTTCCAAAAATATATTGAAGTAAGGCTGCCAAGAGGAGTTGAAAGCGGGGCAGAATTGCAGTAACCGATTTCAGGAGGTAGACTGGAATTGCATGTAAAGCATAGGAAAAGAGGCAGAACGTCCACAATGATGCACTTGGCCAAAAAGGACATATGCGTTTTTTCCTGAATATACTCAGGAAAAAACGCATACGCCCTTTTTGGCCAACCAAGCAAGCTTGCAAAGGAAATCTGCACTACAATGAAGTCTCACTGCCCCCCGGTCAAAAGGGCCATGTGAAAAAAGTGTAAAATCCAGAAAGGCAGGACAGGCCATGGAGAACTGGGAGCCTTGTTATGCTGATGGGCGGGATGTAAATTGCCAGCAGCCACTCTGGAGAAGTGTATGGTGTTTCCTGAAACATCCAAAAAACAAAGCAACAGAGCCTAGGGCATTTCCACTTATGGTCCTATAGCTTAGGGAAATTAAAATCAAAAAGACACAGCCACCCCAACGTTTGGGCCGGCTCTGTTTAAAAGAACCTCGTTTACGGTACAAGTTCAATATCACAGAAAGCAAAAAATGGATAAAGAAGTTGTGGTAATTACGTACAATGCAATATCACTCAGCAATGAAATCTATGTCATCAGGCCCGTAGCAGCATAATGAGTGGATTCAGGTACGATGATTCTAAGTGAAATAAGTCACACAGAAAAAGAAACATCATAAGATATCACTACTACACGGAATGTAAACTTGGCTACACAGGAACTGAAATACAAAACAGAACAGGGTCTCAAATGTAGAAAACCAACTTATGCTTGCTTAAGGGGAAAGGTGAGTTGGGGTGCTGCATAAAACCAGAGATTGAAATTAGCACAGATACCGTTCCGTAAGCCAAATATGTAATAGACAAGAGCTACTCCTTGCTCAACGAAGTGGACTCAACACCACATAATAAACGCCTAAGAATATACCTGACTAGTAAGAATATTAAAACCTATGGATTTATATGTCTCCAAAAGAGAATCAATCGTGTGTACAGCGGCATAAACGCAGCAGTGATAGTATTGGTGAGGTTCGATGAGCAAATGGAAACCATTTGAAGTCATATTGCATGGTACCCATTCCATGGGTCTCAACTCTCCAGGTTTAAGGTATTTTTCCTTCAGCTAAACATGCATGTGGAACACTGAGTATGATCCACCGTGTGATCGGGAAACGTGTTCAAATGTGTCTCAGTTTTCGTCCCCTGGTACTCGGGTGCAACATTCCAGACGCTTTACTAACACTCTCCCCACTTGGAGAGTCAGTGCCTTTAACCTCCTGTTTGGCCCAGTTTGCGATTTCTGCGGAAGATGAACATTAATAGGGAGAACCAATGAGAGACTAGGTGGAGGTGTCTGGACGGGCAAATTTAACTCTCATTTCCCACCAGGAAGAGGAATTAACCAAAGGCTCAGCGTGGCATGCCAGACGCACACTAGGGCCTGAAGCAATCCTGCGGTGTTGCGGCCAGCTCACAAGAAAGCGAGCTGAAGGAAGGAATTCAGGGGCACTGTAATTCACAAACCTGCAGAGTTATAAAGGACAGCTATCGTCCAAAAATATATTGAAGTAAGGCTGTCAAGAGGACTTGAAAGTGGAGCAGAATTGCAGGAAACCGATTTCAGGAGGTAGACTGGAATTGCATGTAAAGCATAGGAAAAGAGGCAGAACGTCCACAATGATGCACTTGGCCAAAAAGGGCGTATGCGTTTTTTCCTGAATATATTCAGGAAAAAACGCATACGCACTTTTTGGCCAACCAAGCAAGCTTGCAAAGGAAATCTGCACTACAATGAAGTCTCACTGCCCCCCGGTCAAAAGGGCCATCTGAAAAAAGTGTAAAATCCAGAAAGGCAGGACAGGCCATGGAGAACTGGGAGCCTTGTTATGCTGATGGGCGGGATGTAAATTGCCAGCAGCCACTCTGGAGAAGTGTATGGTGTTTCCTGAAACATCCAAAAAACAAAGCAACAGAGCCTAGGGCATTTCCACTTATGGTCCTATAGCTTAGGGAAATTAAAATCAAAAAGACACAGCCACCCCAACGTTTGGGCCGGCTCTGTTTAAAAGAACCTCGTTTACGGTACAAGTTCAATATCACAGAAAGCAAAAAATGGATAAAGAAGTTGTGGTAATTACGTACAATGCAATATCACTCAGCAATGAAATCTATGTCATCAGGCCCGTAGCAGCATAATGAGTGGATTCAGGTACGATGATTCTAAGTGAAATAAGTCACACAGAAAAAGAAACATCATAAGATATCACTACTACACGGAATGTAAACTTGGCTACACAGGAACTGAAATACAAAACAGAACAGGGTCTCAAATGTAGAAAACCAACTTATGCTTGCTTAAGGGGAAAGGTGAGTTGGGGTGCTGCATAAAACCAGAGATTGAAATTAGCACAGATACCGTTCCGTAAGCCAAATATGTAATAGACAAGAGCTACTCCTTGCTCAACGAAGTGGACTCAACACCACATAATAAACGCCTAAGAATATACCTGACTAGTAAGAATCTTAAAACCTATGGATTTATATGTCTCTGAAAGAGAATCAAGCGTGTGTACAGCGGCATAAACGCAGCAGTGATAGGATTGCTGAGGTTCGGTGAGCAAATGCAGACCCTTTGAAGTCATATTGCATGGTACCCATTCCATGGGTCTCAACTCTCCATGTTTAAGGGATTCTTCCTTCAGCTAAAACATGCATGTGGAACCCAGAGTATGATCCACCGTGTGGTCGGAAAACGTGTTCAAATGTGTCTCAGTTTTCGTCCCCTAGTACTCGGGTGCAACATTCCAGACGCTTTACTAACACTCTCCCCACTTGGAGAGTCAGTGCCTTTAACATCCTGTTTGGCCCCGTTTGCAATTTCTGTGGAAAATGAACAGGAATAGGGAGAACCAATGAGAGACTAGGTGGAGGTGTCTGGACGGGCAAATTTAACTCTCATTTCCCACCAGGAAGAGGAATTAACCAAAGGCTCAGCATGCCGTGCCAGAACCAAACTAGGGCCTGAAGCAATCCTGCGGTGTTGTGGCCAGCTCACAAGAAAGCGAGTTGAAGAAAGGAGCTCAGGGGCACTGTAATTCACAAACCTGCAGAGTTATAAATGACAGCTATCTTCCAAAAATATATTGAAGTAAGGCTGCCAAGAGGAGTTGAAAGCGGGACAGAATTGCAGGAAACCGATTTCAGGAGGTAGACTGGAATTGCATGTAAAGCATAGGAAAAGAGGCAGAACGTCCACAATGATGCAGTTGGCCAAGAAGTGCATATGCGTTTTTTCCTGAATATATTCAGGAAAAAACGCATACGCCCTTTTTGGCCAACAAAGCAAGCTTGCAAAGGAAATCTGCACTACAATGAAGTCTCACTGCCCCCCAGTCAAAAGGGCCATCTGAAAAAAGTGTAAAATCCAGAAAGGCAGGACAGGCCATGGAGAACTGGGAGCCTAGTTATGCTGATGGGCGGGATGTAAATTGCCAGCAGCCACTCTGGAGAAGTGTATGGTGTTTCCTGAAACATCCAAAAAACAAAGCAACAGAGCCTAGGGCACTTCCACTTATGGTCCTATAGCTTAGGGAAATTAAAATCAAAAAGACACAGCCACCCCAACGTTTGGGACGGCTCTGTTTACAAGAACCTCGTTTACGGTAGAAGTTCAATATCAAAGAAAGCGAAAAATGGATAAAGAAATTGTGGTACTTACGTACAATGCAATATCACTCAGCAATGAAATCCATGTCATCAGGCCCGTAGCAGCATAATGAGTGGATTCAGGTACGATGATTCTAAGTGAAATTAGTCACACAGAAAAAGAAACATCATAAGATATCACTAATACACGGAATGTAAACTTGGCTACACAAGAACTGAATTACAAAACAGAACAGGGTGTCAAATGTAGAAAATCAACTTATGCTTGCTTAAGGGGACGGGTGAGTTGGGGTGCTGCATAAAACCAGAGATTGAAATGAGCACAGATACCGTTCCATAAGCCAAATATGTAATAGACAAGAGCTACTCCTTGCTCAACGAAGTGGACTCAACACCCCATATTAAACGCCTAAGAATATACCTGACTAGTAAGAATCTACCTGACTAGTAAGAATCTTAAAACCTATGGATTTATATGTCTCCGAAAGAGAATCAAGCATGTGTACAGCGGCATAAACGCAGCAGTGATAGGATTGGTGAGGTTCGGTGAGCAAATGCAGACCCTTTGAAGTCATATTGCATGGTACCCATTCCATGGGTCTCAACTCTCCATGTTTAAGGGATTCTTCCTTCAGCTAAAACATGCATGTGGAACCGAGAGTATGATCCACCATGTGATCGGAAAACGTGTTCAAACGTGTCTCAGTTTTCGTCCCCTGGTACTCGGGTGCAACATTCCAGACGCTTTACTAACACTCTCCCCACTTGGAGAGTCGGTGCCTTTAACCTCCTGTTTGGCCAAGTTTGCAATTTCTGTGGAAAATGAACAGGAATAGGGAGAACCAATGAGAGACTAGGTGGAGGTGTCCGGACGGGCAAATTTAACTCTCATTTCCCACCAGGAAGAGGAATTAAGCAAAGGCTCAGCGTGCCAGGCCGGAACCACACTAGAACCAGAAGCAATCCTGTGGTGTTGTGGCCAGCTCACAAGAAAGCGAGTTGAAGAAAGGAGCTCAGGGGCACTGTAATTCACAAACCTGCAGAGTTATAAAGGACAGCTATCTTCCAAAAATATATTGAAGTAAGGCTGCCAAGAGGAGTTGAAAGGGGGGCAGAATTGCAGGAAACCGATTTCAGGAGGTAGACTGGAATTGCATGTAAAGCATAGGAAAAGAGGCAGAACGTCCACAATGATGCAGTTGGCCAAGAAGTGCATATGCGTTTTTTCCTGAATATATTCAGGAAAAAACGCATACGCCCTTTTTGGCCAACAAAGCAAGCTTGCAAAGGAAATCTGCACTACAATGAAGTCTCACTGCCCCCCAGTCAAAAGGGCCATCTGAAAAAAGTGTAAAATCCAGAAAGGCAGGACAGGCCATGGAGAACTGGGAGCCTAGTTATGCTGATGGGCGGGATGTAAATTGCCAGCAGCCACTCTGGAGAAGTGTATGGTGTTTCCTGAAACATCCAAAAAACAAAGCAACAGAGCCTAGGGCACTTCCACTTATGGTCCTATAGCTTAGGGAAATTAAAATCAAAAAGACACAGCCACCCCAACGTTTGGGACGGCTCTGTTTACAAGAACCTCGTTTACGGTAGAAGTTCAATATCAAAGAAAGCGAAAAATGGATAAAGAAATTGTGGTACTTACGTACAATGCAATATCACTCAGCAATGAAATCCATGTCATCAGGCCCGTAGCAGCATAATGAGTGGATTCAGGTACGATGATTCTAAGTGAAATTAGTCACACAGAAAAAGAAACATCATAAGATATCACTAATACACGGAATGTAAACTTGGCTACACAAGAACTGAATTACAAAACAGAACAGGGTGTCAAATGTAGAAAATCAACTTATGCTTGCTTAAGGGGACGGGTGAGTTGGGGTGCTGCATAAAACCAGAGATTGAAATGAGCACAGATACCGTTCCATAAGCCAAATATGTAATAGACAAGAGCTACTCCTTGCTCAACGAAGTGGACTCAACACCCCATATTAAACGCCTAAGAATATACCTGACTAGTAAGAATCTACCTGACTAGTAAGAATCTTAAAACCTATGGATTTATATGTCTCCGAAAGAGAATCAAGCATGTGTACAGCGGCATAAACGCAGCAGTGATAGGATTGGTGAGGTTCGGTGAGCAAATGCAGACCCTTTGAAGTCATATTGCATGGTACCCATTCCATGGGTCTCAACTCTCCATGTTTAAGGGATTCTTCCTTCAGCTAAAACATGCATGTGGAACCGAGAGTATGATCCACCATGTGATCGGAAAACGTGTTCAAACGTGTCTCAGTTTTCGTCCCCTGGTACTCGGGTGCAACATTCCAGACGCTTTACTAACACTCTCCCCACTTGGAGAGTCGGTGCCTTTAACCTCCTGTTTGGCCAAGTTTGCAATTTCTGTGGAAAATGAACAGGAATAGGGAGAACCAATGAGAGACTAGGTGGAGGTGTCCGGACGGGCAAATTTAACTCTCATTTCCCACCAGGAAGAGGAATTAAGCAAAGGCTCAGCGTGCCAGGCCGGAACCACACTAGAACCAGAAGCAATCCTGTGGTGTTGTGGCCAGCTCACAAGAAAGCGAGTTGAAGAAAGGAGCTCAGGGGCACTGTAATTCACAAACCTGCAGAGTTATAAAGGACAGCTATCTTCCAAAAATATATTGAAGTAAGGCTGCCAAGAGGAGTTGAAAGGGGGGCAGAATTGCAGGAAACCGATTTCAGGAGGTAGACTGGAATTGCATGTAAAGCATAGGAAAAGAGGCAGAACGTCCACAATGATGCACTTGGCCAAAAAGGGCGTATGCGTTTTTTCCTGAATATATTCAGGAAAAAACGCATACGCCCTTTTTGGCCAACCAAGCAAGCTTGCAAAGGAAATCTGCACTACAATGAAGTCTCACTGCCCCCCGGTCAAAAGGGCCATCTGAAAAAAGTGTAAAATCCAGAAAGGCAGGACAGGCCATGGAGAACTGGGAGCCTAGTTATGCTGATGGGCGGGATGTAAATTGCCAGCAGCCACTCTGGAGAAGTGTATGGTGTTTCCTGAAACATCCAAAAAACAAAGCAACAGAGCCTAGGGCACTTCCACTTATGGTCCTATAGCTTAGGGAAATTAAAATCAAAAAGACACAGCCACCCCAAAGTTTGGGACGGCTCTGTTTACAAGAACCTCGTTTACGGTACAAGTTCACTATCACAGAAAGCGAAAAATGGATAAAGAAATTGTGGTACTTACGTACAATGCAATATCACTCAGCAATGAAATCTATGTCATCAGTCCCGTAGCAGCATAATGAGTGGATTCAGGTACGATGATTCTAAGTGAGATTAGTCACACAGAAAAAGAAACATCATAAGATATCACTAATACATGGAATGTAAACTTGGCTACACAAGAACTGAATTACAAAACAGAACAGGGTGTCAAATGTACAAAACCAACTTATGCTTGCTTAAGGGGACGGGTTAGTTGGGGTGCTGCATAAAACCAGAGATTGAAATTAGCACAGATACCATTCCATAAGCCAAATATGTAATAGACAAGAGCTACTCCTTGCTCAACGAAGTGGACTCAACACCCCATATTAAACGCCTAAGAATATACCTGACTAGTAAGAATCTACCTGACTAGTAAGAATCTTAAAACCTATGGATTTATATGTCTCCGAAAGAGAATCAAGCGTGTGTACAGCGGCATAAACGCAGCAGTGATAGGATTGGTGAGGTTCGGTGAGCAAATGCAGACCCTTTGAAGTCATATTGCATGGTACCCATTCCATGGGTCTCAACTCTCCATGTTTAAGGGATTCTTCCTTCAGCTAAAACATGCATGTGGAACCCAGAGTATGATCCACCGTGTGATCGGAAAACGTGTTCAAACGTGTCTCAGTTTTCATCCCCTGGTACTCGGGTGCAACATTCCAGACGCTTTACTAACACTCTCCCCACTTGGAGAGTCAGTGCCTTTAACATCCTGTTTGGCCCCGTTAGCAATTTCTGTGGAAAATGAACAGGAATAGGGAGAACCAATTAGAGACTAGGTGGAGGTGTCCGGACGGGCAAATTTAACTCTCATTTCCCACCAGGAAGAGGAATTAAGCAAAGGCTCAGCGTGCCAGGCCGGAACCACACTAGAACCAGAAGCAATCCTGCGGTGTTGTGGCCAGCTCACAAGAAAGCGAGTTGAAGAAAGGAGCTCAGGGGCACTGTAATTCACAAACCTGCAGAGTTATAAAGGACAGCTATCTTCCAAAAATATATTGAAGTAAAGCTGCCAAGAGGAGTTGAAAGCGGGGCAGAATTGCAGGAAACCGATTTCAGGAGGTAGACTGGAATTGCATGTAAAGCATAGGAAAAGAGGCAGAACGTCCACAATGATGCACTTGGCCAAAAAGGGCGTATGCGTTTTTTCCTGAATATATTCAGGAAAAAACGCATACGCCCTTTTTGGCCAACCAAGCAAGCTTGCAAAGGAAATCTGCACTACAATGAAGTCTCACTGCCCCCCGGTCAAAAGGGCCATCTGAAAAAAGTGTAAAATCCAGAAAAGCAGGACAGGCCATAGAGAACTGGGAGCCTAGTTATGCTGATGGGCGGGATGTAAATTGCCAGCAGCCACTCTGGAGAAGTGTATGGTGTTTCCTGAAACATCCAAAAAACAAAGCAACAGAGCCTAGGGCACTTCCACTTATGGTCCTATAGCTTAGGGAAATTAAAATCAAAAAGACACAGCCACCCCAAAGTTTGGGACGGCTCTGTTTACAAGAACCTCGTTTACGGTACAAGTTCAATATCACAGAAAGCGAAAAATGGATAAAGAAATTGTGGTACTTACGTACAATGCAATATCACTCAGCAATGAAATCTATGTCATCAGGCCCGTAGCAGCATAATGAGTGGATTCAGGTACGATGATTCTAAGTGAAATTAGTCACACAGAAAAGGAAACATCATAAGATATCACTAATACACGGAATGTAAACTTGGCTACACAAGAACTGAATTACAAAACAGAACAGGGTGTCAAATGTAGAAAACCAACTTATGCTTGCTTCAGGGGACGGGTGAGTTGGGGTGCTGCATAAAACCAGAGATTGAAATTAGCACAGATACCGTTCCATAAGCCAAATATGTAATAGACAAGAGCTACTCCTTGCTCAACGAAGTGGACTCAACACTCCATATTAAACGCCTAAAAATATACCTGACTAGTAAGAATCTTAAAACCTATGGATTTATATGTCTCCGAAAGAGAATCAAGCGTGTGTACAGCGGCATAAATGCAGCAGTGATAGGATTGCTGAGGTTCGGTGAGCAAATGCAGACCCTTTGAAGTCATATTGCATGGTACCCATTCCATGGGTCTCAACTCTCCATGTTTAAGGGATTCTTCCTTCAGCTAAAACATGCATGTGGAACCCAGAGTATGATCCACCGTGTGATCGGAAAACGTGTTCAAACGTGTCTCAGTTTTCGTCCCCTGGTACTCGGGTGCAACATTCCAGACGCTTTACTAACACTCTCCCCACTTGGAGAGTCAGTGCCTTTAACCTCCTGTTTGGCCCAGTTTGCAATTTCTGTGGAAAATGAACAGGGATAGGGAGAACAAATGAGAGATTAGGTGGAAGTGCCCGGACGGGCAAATTTAACTCTCATTTCCCACCAGGAAGAGGAATTAACCAAAGGCTCAGCATGCCGTGCCGGAACCAAACTAGGGCCTGAAGCAATCCTGCGGTGTTGCGGCCAGCTCACAAGAAAGCGAGTTGAAGAAAGGAGCTCAGGGGCACTGTAATTCACAAACCTGCAGAGTTATAAATGACAGCTATCTTCCAAAAATATATTGAATTAGGCTGCCAAGAGGAGTTGAAAGCGGGGCAGAATTGCAGGAAACCAATTTCAGGAGGTACACTGGAATTGCATGTAAAGCATAGGAAAAGAGGCAGAACGTCCACAATGATGCACTTGGCCAAAAAGTGCGTATGCGTTTTTTTCTGAATATATTCAGGAAAAAACGCATACGCCCTTTTTGGCCAACCAAGCAAGCTTGCAAAGGAAATCTGCACTACAATGAAGTCTCACTGCCCCCCGGTCAAAAGGGCCATCTGAAAAAAGTGTAAAATCCAGAAAGGCAGGACAGGCCATGGAGAACTGGGAGCCTAGTTATGCTGATGGGCGGGATGTAAATTGCCAGCAGCCACTCTGGAGAAGTGTATGGTGTTTCCTGAAACATCCAAAAAACAAAGCAACAGAGCCTAGGGCACTTCCACTTATGGTCCTATAGCTTAGGGAAATTAAAATCAAAAAGACACAGCCACCCCAAAGTTTGGGATGGCTCTGTTTACAAGAACCTCGTTTATGGTACAAGTTCAATATCACAGAAAGCGAAAAATGGATAAAGAAATTGTGGTAGTTACGTACAATGCAATATCACTCAGCAATGAAATCTATGTCATCAGTCCCGTAGCAGCATAATGAGTGGATTCAGGTACGATGATTCTAAGTGAAATTAGTCACACAGAAAAAGAAACATCATAAGATATCACTAATACACGGAATGTAAACTTGGCTACACAAGAACTGAATTACAAAACAGAACAGGGTGTCAAATGTACAAAACCAACTTATGCTTGCTTCAGGGGACGGGTGAGTTGGGGTGCTGCATAAAACCAGAGATTGAAATTAGCACAGATACCGTTCCATAAGCCAAATATGTAATAGACAAGAGCTACTCCTTGCTCAACGAAGTGGACTCAACACCCCATATTAAACGCCTAACAATATACCTGACTAGTAAGAATCTACCTGACTAGTAAGAATCTTAAAACCTATGGATTTATATGTCTCCGAAAGAGAATCAAGCGTGTGTACAGCGGCATAAACGCAGCAGTGATAGGATTGCTGAGGTTCGGTGAGCAAATGCAGACCCTTTGAAGTCATATTGCATGGTACCCATTCCATGGGTCTGAACTCTCCCTGTTTAAGGGATTCTATCTTCAGCTAAAACATGCATGTGGAAACCAGAGTATGATCCACCGTGTGATTGGAAAACGTGTTCAAATGTGTCTCAATTTTCGTCCCCTGGTACTCGGGTGCAACATTCCAGACGCTTTACTAACACTCTCCCCACTTGGAGAGTCCGTGCCTTTAACCTCCTGTTTGGCCCAGTTTGCAATTTCTGTGGAAAATGAACAGGAATAGGGAGAACCAATGAGAGACTAGGTGGAGGTGTCCAGACGGGCAAATTTAACTCTCATTTCCCACCAGGAAGAGGAATTAACCAAAGGCTCAGCGTGCCATGCCGGAACCACACTAGGACCAGAAGCAATCCTGCGGTGTTGCGGCCAGCTCACAAGAAAGCGAGTTGAAGAAAGGAGCTCAGGGGCACTGTAATTCACAAACCTGCAGAGTTATAAAGGACAGCTATCTTCCAAAAATATATTGAAGTAAGGCTGCCAAGAGGAGTTGAAAGGGGGGCAGAATTGCAGGAAACCGATTTCAGGAGGTAGACTGGAATTGCATGTAAAGCATAGGAAAAGAGGCAGAACGTCCACAATGATGCACTTGGCCAAAAAGGGCGTATGCGTTTTTTCCTGAATATATTCAGGAAAAAACGCATACGCCCTTTTTGGCCAACCAAGCAAGCTTGCAAACGAAATCTGCACTACAATGAAGTCTCACTGCCCCCCGGTCAAAAGGGCCATCTGAAAAAAGTGTAAAATCCAGAAAGGCAGGACAGGCCATGGAGAACTGGGAGCCTAGTTATGCTGATGGGCTGGATGTAAATTGCCAGCAGCCACTCTGGAGAAGTGTATGGTGTTTCCTGAAACATCCAAAAAACAAAGCAACAGAGCCTAGGGCACTTCCACTTATGGTCCTATAGCTTAGGGAAATTAAAATCAAAAAGACACAGCCACCCCAAAGTTTGGGACGGCTCTGTTTACAAGAACCTCGTTTACGGTACAAGTTCAATATCACAGAAAGCGAAAAATGGATAAAGAAATTGTGGTACTTACGTACAATGCAATATCACTCAGCAATGAAATCTATGTCATCAGGCCCGTAGCAGCATAATGAGTGGATTCAGGTACGATGATTCTAAGTGAGATTAGTCACACAGAAAAAGAAATATCATAAGATATCACTAATACACGGAATGTAAACTTGGCTACACAAGAACTGAATTACAAAACAGAACAGGGTGTCAAATGTACAAAACCAACTTATGCTTGCTTCAGGGGACGGGTGAGTTGGGGTGCTGCATAAAACCAGAGATTGAAATTAGCACAGATACCGTTCCATAAGCCAAATATGTAATAGACAAGAGCTACTCCTTGCTCAACGAAGTGGACTCAACACCCCATATTAAACGCCTAAGAATCTACCTGACTAGTAAGAATCTTAAAACCTATGGATTTATATGTCTCCCAAAGAGAATCAAGCGTGTGTACAGCGGCATAAACGCAGCAGTGATAGGATTGCTGAGGTTCGGTGAGCAAATGCAGACCCTTTGAAGTCATATTGCATGGTACCCATTCCATGGGTCTCAACACTCCAGGTTTAAGGGATTCTTTCTTTAGCTAAAACATGCATGTGGAACCCAGAGTATGATCCACCGTGTGATCGGGAAAAGTGTTCAAATGTGTCTCAGTTTTCGTCCCCTGGTACTCGGGTGCAACATTCCAGACGCTTTACTAACACTCTCCCCACTTGGAGAGTCAGTGCCTTTAACCTCCTGTTTGGCCCAGTTTGCAATTTCTGTGGAAAATGAACAGGAATAGGGAGAACCAATGAGAGACTAGGTGGAGGTGTCCGGACGGGCAAATTTAACTCTCATTTCCCACCAGGAAGAGGAATTAACCAAAGGCTCAGCATGCCGTGCCGTAACCAAACTAGGGCCTGAAGCAATCCTGCGGTGTTGCGGCCAGCTCACAAGAAAGCGAGTTGAAGAAAGGAGCTCAGGGGCACTGTAATTCACAAACCTGCAGAGTTATAAATGACAGCTATCTTCCAAAATTATATTGAAGTAAGGCTGCCAAGAGGAGTTGAAAGCAGGGCAGAATTGCAGGAAACCGATTTCAGGAGGTAGACTGGAATTGAATGTAAAGCATAGGAAAAGATGCAGAACGTCCACAATGATGCACTTGCCCAAAAAGGGCATATGCGTTTTTTCCTGAATATATTCAGGATAAAACGCATATGCCCTTTTTGGCCAACCAAGCAAGCTTGCAAAGGAAATCTGCACTACAATGAAGTCTCACTGCCCCATGGTCAAAAGGGCCATCTGAAAAATGTGTAAAATCTAGAAAGGCAGGACAGGCCATGGAGAACTGGGAGCCTTGTTATGCTGATGGGCGGGATGTAAATTGCCAGCAGCCACTCTGGAGAAGTGTATGGTGTTTCCTGAAACATCCAAAAAACAAAGCAACAGAGCCTAGGGCACTTCCACTTATGGTCCTATAGCTTAGGGAAATTAAAATCAAAAAGACACAGCCACCCCAAAGTTTGGGACGGCTCTGTTTACAAGAACCTCGTTTACCGAACAAGTTCAATATCACAGAAAGCGAAAAATGGATAAAGAAGTTGTGGTACTTATGTACAATGCAATATCACTCAGCAATGAAATCTATGTCATCAGGCCCGTAGCAGCATAATGAGTGGATTCAGGTACGATGATTCTAAGTGAAATTAGTCACACAGAAAAAGAAACATCATAAGATATCACTAATACACGGAATGTAAACTTGGCTACACAAGAACTGAATTACAAAACAGAACAGGGTGTCAAATGTAGAAAACCATCTTATGCTTGCTTAAGGGGACGGGTGAGTTGGGGTGCTGCATAAAACCAGAGATTGAAATTAGCACAGATACCGTTCCATAAGCCAAATATGTAATAGACAAGAGCTACTCCTTGCTCAACGAAGTGGACTCAACACCCCATATTAAACGCCTAAGAATATACCTGACTAGTAAGAATCTACCTGACTAGTAAGAATCTTAAAACCTATGGATTTATATGTCTCTGAAAGAGAATCAAGCGTATGTACAGCGGCATAAACGCAGCAGTGATAGGATTGGTGAGGTTCGGTGAGCAAATGCAGACCCTTTGAAGTCATATTGCATGGTACCCATTCCATGGGTCTCAACTCTCCCTGTTTAAGGGATTCTTCCTTCAGCTAAAACATGCATGTGGAACCCAGAGTATGATCCACCGTGTGATCGGAAAACGTGTTCAAATGTGTCTCAGTTTTCGTCCCCTGGTACTGGTGTGCAACATTCCAGACGCTTTACTAACACTCTCCCCACTTGGAGAGTCAGTGCCTTTAACCTCCTGTTTGGCCCAGTTTGCAATTTCTGTGGAAAATGAACAGGAAGAGGGAGAACCAATGAGAGACTAGGTGGAGGTGTTCAGACGGGCAAATTTAACTCTCATTTCCCACCAGGAAGAGGAATTAACCAAAGGCTCATCGTGCCATGCCTGTACCACACTAGGACCAGAAGCAATCCTGCGGTGTTGCGGCCAGCTCACAAGAGGGCGAGTTGAAGAAAGGAGCTCAGGGGCACTGTAATTCAGAAACCTGCAGAGTTATAAAGGACAGCTATCTTCCAAAAATATATTGAAGTAAGGCTGCCAAGAGGAGTTGAAAGCAGGGCAGAATTGCAGGAAACCGATTTCAGGAGGTGGACTGGAATTGCATGTAAAGCATAGGAAAAGAGGCAGAACGCCCACAATGATGCACTTGGCCAAAAAGGGCGTATGCGTTTTTTCCTCAGGAAAAAACGCATACGCCCATTTTGGCCAACCAAGCAAGCTTGCAAAGGAAATCTGCACTACAATGAAGTCTCACTGCCCCCCGGTCAAAAGGGCCATCTGAAAAAAGTGTAATATCCAGAAAGGCAAGACAGGCCATGGAGAACTGGGAGCCTAGTTATGCTGATGGGCGGGATGTAAATTGCCAGCAGCCACTCTGGAGAAGTGTATGGTGTTTCCTGAAACATCCAAAAAACAAAGCAACAGAGCCTAGGGCACTTCCACTTATGGTCCTATAGCTTAGGGAAATTAAAATCAAAAAGACACAGCCACCCCAAAGTTTGGGACGGCTCTGTTTACAAGAACCTCGTTTACGGTACAAGTTCAATATCGCAGAAAGTGAAAAATGGATAAAGAAGTTGTGGTACTTACGTACAATGCAATATCACTCAGCAATGAAATCTATGTCATCAGGCCCGTAGCAGCATAATGAGTGGATTCAGGTATGATGATTCTAACTGAAATAAGTCACACAGAAAAAGAAACATCATAAGATATCACTAATACACGGAATGTAAACTTGGCTACACAGGAACTGGATTACAAAACAGAACAGGGTGTCAAATGTAGAAAACCAACTTATGCTTGCTTAAGGGGAAAGGTGAGTTGGGGTGCTGCATAAAACCAGAGATTGAAATGAGCACAGATACCGTTCCATAAGCCAAATATGTAATAGACAAGAGCTACTCCTTGCTCAACGAACTGGACTCAACACCCCATATTAAACACCTAAGAATATACATGACTAGTAAGAATCTTAAAACCTATGGATTTATAAGTCTCCGAAAGAGAATCAAGCGTGTGTACAGCGGCATAAACGCAGCAGTGATAGGACTGGTGAGGTTCGGTGAGCAAATGCAGACCCTTTGAAGTCATATTGCATGGTACCCATTCCATGGGTCTAAACTCTCCAGGTTTAAGGGATTCTTCCTTCAGCTAAAACATGCATGTGGAACCCAGAGTATGATCCACCGTGTGATAGGCAAACGTGTTCAAATGTGTCTCAGTTTTTGTCCCCTGGTACTCGGGTGCAACATTCCAGACGCTTTACTAACACTCTCCTCACTTGGAGAGTCAGTGCTTTTAACCTCCTGTTTGGCCCAGTTTGCAATTTCTGTGGAAAATGAACAGGAATAGGGAGAACCAATGAGAGACTAGGTGGAGGTGTCCGGACGGGCAAATTTAACTCTCATTTCCGACCAGGAAGAGGAATTAACCAAAGGCTCAGCGTGCCATGCCGGAACCACACTAGGGCCAGAAGCAATCCTGCGGTGTTGCGGCCAGCTCACAAGAAAACGCGTTGAAGAAAGGAGCTCAGGGACACTGTAATTCACAAACCTGCAGAGTAATAAATGACAGCTATCTTCCAAAAATATATTGAAGTAAGGCGGCCAAGAGGAGTTGAAAGCGGGGCAGAATTGCAGGAAACCGATTTCAGGAGGTAGACTGGAATTGCATGTAAAGCATAGGAAAAGAGTCAGAACGTCCACAATGATGCACTTGGCCAAAAAGGGCGTATGCGTTTTTTCCTGAGGAAAAAACGCATACGCCCTTTTTGGCCAACCAAGCAAGCTTGCAAAGGAAATCTGCACTACAATGAAGTCTCACTGCCCCCCGGTCAAAAGGGCCATCTGAAAAAAGTATAAAATCCAGAAAGGCAGGACAGGCCATGGAGAACTGGGAGCCTTGTTATGCTGATGGGCGGGATGTAAATTGCCAGCAGCCACTCTGGAGAAGTGTATGGTGTTTCCTGAAACATCCAAAAAACAAAGCAACAGAGCCTAGGGCACTTCCACTTATGGTCCTATAGCTTAGGGAAATTAAAATCAAAAAGACACAGCCACCCCAAAGTTTGGGAGGGCTCTGTTTACAAGAACCCCGTTTACCGTACAAGTTCAATATCACCGAAAGCGAAAAATGGATAAAGAAGTTGTGGTACTTACGTACAATGCAATATCACTCAGCAATGAAATCTATGTCATCAGGCCCGTAGCAGCATAATGAGTGGATTCAGGTACAATGATTCTAAGTGAAATAAGTCACACAGAAAAAGGAACATCATATGGTATCACTACTACACGGAATGTAAACTTGGCTACACAAGAACTGAATTACAAAACAGAACAGGGTGTCAAATGTAGAAAACCAACTTATGCTTGCTTAAGGGGAAAGGTGCGTTGGGGTGCTGCATAAAACCAGAGATTGAAATTAGCACAGATACCGTTCCATAAGCCAAATATGTAATAGACAAGAGCTACTCCTTGCTCAACGAAGTGGACTCAACACCCCATATTAAACGCCTAAGAATATACCTGACTAGTAAGAATCTACCTGACTAGTAAGAATCTTAAAACCTATGGATTTATATGTCTCCGAAAGAGAATCAAGCGTGTGTACAGCGGCATAAACGCAGCAGTGATAGGATTGGTGAGGTTCGGTGAGCAAATGCAGACCCTTTGAAGTCATATTGCATGGTACCCATTCCATGGGTCTCAACTCTCCAGGTTTAAGGGATTCTTTCTTCAGCTAAAACATGCATGTGGAACCCAGAGTATGATCCACCGTGTGATCGGGAAACGTGTTCAAATGTGTCTCAGTTTTCGTCCCCTGGTACTCGGGTGCAACATTCCAGACGCTTTACTAACACTCTCCCCACTTGGAGAGTCTGTGCCTTTAACCTCCTGTTTGGCCCAGTTTGCAATTTCTGTGGAAAATGAACAGGAATAGGGAGAACCAATGAGAGACTAGATGGAGGTGTCCGGACGGGCAAATTTAACTCTCATTTCCCACCAGGAAGAGGAATTAACCAAAGTCTCAACATACTGTGCCGGAACTAAACTAGGGCCTGAAGCAATCCTGCGGTGTTGCGGCCAGCTCACAAGAAAGCGAGTTGAAGAAAGGAGCTCAGGGGCACTGTAATTCACAAACCTGCAGAGTTATAAATGACAGCTATCTTCCAAAAATATATTGAAGTAAGGCTGCCAAGAGGAGTTGAAAGCGGGGCAGAATTGCAGTAACCGATTTCAGGAGGTAGACTGGAATTGCATGTAAAGCATAGGAAAAGAGGCAGAACGTCCACAATGATGCACTTGGCCAAAAAGGACATATGCGTTTTTTCCTGAATATACTCAGGAAAAAACGCATACGCCCTTTTTGGCCAACCAAGCAAGCTTGCAAAGGAAATCTGCACTACAATGAAGTCTCACTGCCCCCCGGTCAAAAGGGCCATGTGAAAAAAGTGTAAAATCCAGAAAGGCAGGACAGGCCATGGAGAACTGGGAGCCTTGTTATGCTGATGGGCGGGATGTAAATTGCCAGCAGCCACTCTGGAGAAGTGTATGGTGTTTCCTGAAACATCCAAAAAACAAAGCAACAGAGCCTAGGGCATTTCCACTTATGGTCCTATAGCTTAGGGAAATTAAAATCAAAAAGACACAGCCACCCCAACGTTTGGGCCGGCTCTGTTTAAAAGAACCTCGTTTACGGTACAAGTTCAATATCACAGAAAGCAAAAAATGGATAAAGAAGTTGTGGTAATTACGTACAATGCAATATCACTCAGCAATGAAATCTATGTCATCAGGCCCGTAGCAGCATAATGAGTGGATTCAGGTACGATGATTCTAAGTGAAATAAGTCACACAGAAAAAGAAACATCATAAGATATCACTACTACACGGAATGTAAACTTGGCTACACAGGAACTGAAATACAAAACAGAACAGGGTCTCAAATGTAGAAAACCAACTTATGCTTGCTTAAGGGGAAAGGTGAGTTGGGGTGCTGCATAAAACCAGAGATTGAAATTAGCACAGATACCGTTCCGTAAGCCAAATATGTAATAGACAAGAGCTACTCCTTGCTCAACGAAGTGGACTCAACACCACATAATAAACGCCTAAGAATATACCTGACTAGTAAGAATATTAAAACCTATGGATTTATATGTCTCCAAAAGAGAATCAATCGTGTGTACAGCGGCATAAACGCAGCAGTGATAGTATTGGTGAGGTTCGATGAGCAAATGGAAACCATTTGAAGTCATATTGCATGGTACCCATTCCATGGGTCTCAACTCTCCAGGTTTAAGGTATTTTTCCTTCAGCTAAACATGCATGTGGAACACTGAGTATGATCCACCGTGTGATCGGGAAACGTGTTCAAATGTGTCTCAGTTTTCGTCCCCTGGTACTCGGGTGCAACATTCCAGACGCTTTACTAACACTCTCCCCACTTGGAGAGTCAGTGCCTTTAACCTCCTGTTTGGCCCAGTTTGCGATTTCTGCGGAAGATGAACATTAATAGGGAGAACCAATGAGAGACTAGGTGGAGGTGTCTGGACGGGCAAATTTAACTCTCATTTCCCACCAGGAAGAGGAATTAACCAAAGGCTCAGCGTGGCATGCCAGACGCACACTAGGGCCTGAAGCAATCCTGCGGTGTTGCGGCCAGCTCACAAGAAAGCGAGCTGAAGGAAGGAATTCAGGGGCACTGTAATTCACAAACCTGCAGAGTTATAAAGGACAGCTATCGTCCAAAAATATATTGAAGTAAGGCTGTCAAGAGGACTTGAAAGTGGAGCAGAATTGCAGGAAACCGATTTCAGGAGGTAGACTGGAATTGCATGTAAAGCATAGGAAAAGAGGCAGAACGTCCACAATGATGCACTTGGCCAAAAAGGGCGTATGCGTTTTTTCCTGAATATATTCAGGAAAAAACGCATACGCACTTTTTGGCCAACCAAGCAAGCTTGCAAAGGAAATCTGCACTACAATGAAGTCTCACTGCCCCCCGGTCAAAAGGGCCATCTGAAAAAAGTGTAAAATCCAGAAAGGCAGGACAGGCCATGGAGAACTGGGAGCCTTGTTATGCTGATGGGCGGGATGTAAATTGCCAGCAGCCACTCTGGAGAAGTGTATGGTGTTTCCTGAAACATCCAAAAAACAAAGCAACAGAGCCTAGGGCATTTCCACTTATGGTCCTATAGCTTAGGGAAATTAAAATCAAAAAGACACAGCCACCCCAACGTTTGGGCCGGCTCTGTTTAAAAGAACCTCGTTTACGGTACAAGTTCAATATCACAGAAAGCAAAAAATGGATAAAGAAGTTGTGGTAATTACGTACAATGCAATATCACTCAGCAATGAAATCTATGTCATCAGGCCCGTAGCAGCATAATGAGTGGATTCAGGTACGATGATTCTAAGTGAAATAAGTCACACAGAAAAAGAAACATCATAAGATATCACTACTACACGGAATGTAAACTTGGCTACACAGGAACTGAAATACAAAACAGAACAGGGTCTCAAATGTAGAAAACCAACTTATGCTTGCTTAAGGGGAAAGGTGAGTTGGGGTGCTGCATAAAACCAGAGATTGAAATTAGCACAGATACCGTTCCGTAAGCCAAATATGTAATAGACAAGAGCTACTCCTTGCTCAACGAAGTGGACTCAACACCACATAATAAACGCCTAACAATATACCTGACTAGTAAGAATCTTAAAACCTATGGATTTATATGTCTCTGAAAGAGAATCAAGCGTGTGTACAGCGGCATAAACGCAGCAGTGATAGGATTGCTGAGGTTCGGTGAGCAAATGCAGACCCTTTGAAGTCATATTGCATGGTACCCATTCCATGGGTCTCAACTCTCCATGTTTAAGGGATTCTTCCTTCAGCTAAAACATGCATGTGGAACCCAGAGTATGATCCACCGTGTGGTCGGAAAACGTGTTCAAATGTGTCTCAGTTTTCGTCCCCTAGTACTCGGGTGCAACATTCCAGACGCTTTACTAACACTCTCCCCACTTGGAGAGTCAGTGCCTTTAACATCCTGTTTGGCCCCGTTTGCAATTTCTGTGGAAAATGAACAGGAATAGGGAGAACCAATGAGAGACTAGGTGGAGGTGTCTGGACGGGCAAATTTAACTCTCATTTCCCACCAGGAAGAGGAATTAACCAAAGGCTCAGCATGCCGTGCCAGAACCAAACTAGGGCCTGAAGCAATCCTGCGGTGTTGTGGCCAGCTCACAAGAAAGCGAGTTGAAGAAAGGAGCTCAGGGGCACTGTAATTCACAAACCTGCAGAGTTATAAATGACAGCTATCTTCCAAAAATATATTGAAGTAAGGCTGCCAAGAGGAGTTGAAAGCGGGACAGAATTGCAGGAAACCGATTTCAGGAGGTAGACTGGAATTGCATGTAAAGCATAGGAAAAGAGGCAGAACGTCCACAATGATGCAGTTGGCCAAGAAGTGCATATGCGTTTTTTCCTGAATATATTCAGGAAAAAACGCATACGCCCTTTTTGGCCAACAAAGCAAGCTTGCAAAGGAAATCTGCACTACAATGAAGTCTCACTGCCCCCCAGTCAAAAGGGCCATCTGAAAAAAGTGTAAAATCCAGAAAGGCAGGACAGGCCATGGAGAACTGGGAGCCTAGTTATGCTGATGGGCGGGATGTAAATTGCCAGCAGCCACTCTGGAGAAGTGTATGGTGTTTCCTGAAACATCCAAAAAACAAAGCAACAGAGCCTAGGGCACTTCCACTTATGGTCCTATAGCTTAGGGAAATTAAAATCAAAAAGACACAGCCACCCCAACGTTTGGGACGGCTCTGTTTACAAGAACCTCGTTTACGGTAGAAGTTCAATATCAAAGAAAGCGAAAAATGGATAAAGAAATTGTGGTACTTACGTACAATGCAATATCACTCAGCAATGAAATCCATGTCATCAGGCCCGTAGCAGCATAATGAGTGGATTCAGGTACGATGATTCTAAGTGAAATTAGTCACACAGAAAAAGAAACATCATAAGATATCACTAATACACGGAATGTAAACTTGGCTACACAAGAACTGAATTACAAAACAGAACAGGGTGTCAAATGTAGAAAATCAACTTATGCTTGCTTAAGGGGACGGGTGAGTTGGGGTGCTGCATAAAACCAGAGATTGAAATGAGCACAGATACCGTTCCATAAGCCAAATATGTAATAGACAAGAGCTACTCCTTGCTCAACGAAGTGGACTCAACACCCCATATTAAACGCCTAAGAATATACCTGACTAGTAAGAATCTACCTGACTAGTAAGAATCTTAAAACCTATGGATTTATATGTCTCCGAAAGAGAATCAAGCATGTGTACAGCGGCATAAACGCAGCAGTGATAGGATTGGTGAGGTTCGGTGAGCAAATGCAGACCCTTTGAAGTCATATTGCATGGTACCCATTCCATGGGTCTCAACTCTCCATGTTTAAGGGATTCTTCCTTCAGCTAAAACATGCATGTGGAACCGAGAGTATGATCCACCATGTGATCGGAAAACGTGTTCAAACGTGTCTCAGTTTTCGTCCCCTGGTACTCGGGTGCAACATTCCAGACGCTTTACTAACACTCTCCCCACTTGGAGAGTCGGTGCCTTTAACCTCCTGTTTGGCCAAGTTTGCAATTTCTGTGGAAAATGAACAGGAATAGGGAGAACCAATGAGAGACTAGGTGGAGGTGTCCGGACGGGCAAATTTAACTCTCATTTCCCACCAGGAAGAGGAATTAAGCAAAGGCTCAGCGTGCCAGGCCGGAACCACACTAGAACCAGAAGCAATCCTGTGGTGTTGTGGCCAGCTCACAAGAAAGCGAGTTGAAGAAAGGAGCTCAGGGGCACTGTAATTCACAAACCTGCAGAGTTATAAAGGACAGCTATCTTCCAAAAATATATTGAAGTAAGGCTGCCAAGAGGAGTTGAAAGGGGGGCAGAATTGCAGGAAACCGATTTCAGGAGGTAGACTGGAATTGCATGTAAAGCATAGGAAAAGAGGCAGAACGTCCACAATGATGCAGTTGGCCAAGAAGTGCATATGCGTTTTTTCCTGAATATATTCAGGAAAAAACGCATACGCCCTTTTTGGCCAACAAAGCAAGCTTGCAAAGGAAATCTGCACTACAATGAAGTCTCACTGCCCCCCAGTCAAAAGGGCCATCTGAAAAAAGTGTAAAATCCAGAAAGGCAGGACAGGCCATGGAGAACTGGGAGCCTAGTTATGCTGATGGGCGGGATGTAAATTGCCAGCAGCCACTCTGGAGAAGTGTATGGTGTTTCCTGAAACATCCAAAAAACAAAGCAACAGAGCCTAGGGCACTTCCACTTATGGTCCTATAGCTTAGGGAAATTAAAATCAAAAAGACACAGCCACCCCAACGTTTGGGACGGCTCTGTTTACAAGAACCTCGTTTACGGTAGAAGTTCAATATCAAAGAAAGCGAAAAATGGATAAAGAAATTGTGGTACTTACGTACAATGCAATATCACTCAGCAATGAAATCCATGTCATCAGGCCCGTAGCAGCATAATGAGTGGATTCAGGTACGATGATTCTAAGTGAAATTAGTCACACAGAAAAAGAAACATCATAAGATATCACTAATACACGGAATGTAAACTTGGCTACACAAGAACTGAATTACAAAACAGAACAGGGTGTCAAATGTAGAAAATCAACTTATGCTTGCTTAAGGGGACGGGTGAGTTGGGGTGCTGCATAAAACCAGAGATTGAAATGAGCACAGATACCGTTCCATAAGCCAAATATGTAATAGACAAGAGCTACTCCTTGCTCAACGAAGTGGACTCAACACCCCATATTAAACGCCTAAGAATATACCTGACTAGTAAGAATCTACCTGACTAGTAAGAATCTTAAAACCTATGGATTTATATGTCTCCGAAAGAGAATCAAGCATGTGTACAGCGGCATAAACGCAGCAGTGATAGGATTGGTGAGGTTCGGTGAGCAAATGCAGACCCTTTGAAGTCATATTGCATGGTACCCATTCCATGGGTCTCAACTCTCCATGTTTAAGGGATTCTTCCTTCAGCTAAAACATGCATGTGGAACCGAGAGTATGATCCACCATGTGATCGGAAAACGTGTTCAAACGTGTCTCAGTTTTCGTCCCCTGGTACTCGGGTGCAACATTCCAGACGCTTTACTAACACTCTCCCCACTTGGAGAGTCGGTGCCTTTAACCTCCTGTTTGGCCAAGTTTGCAATTTCTGTGGAAAATGAACAGGAATAGGGAGAACCAATGAGAGACTAGGTGGAGGTGTCCGGACGGGCAAATTTAACTCTCATTTCCCACCAGGAAGAGGAATTAAGCAAAGGCTCAGCGTGCCAGGCCGGAACCACACTAGAACCAGAAGCAATCCTGTGGTGTTGTGGCCAGCTCACAAGAAAGCGAGTTGAAGAAAGGAGCTCAGGGGCACTGTAATTCACAAACCTGCAGAGTTATAAAGGACAGCTATCTTCCAAAAATATATTGAAGTAAGGCTGCCAAGAGGAGTTGAAAGGGGGGCAGAATTGCAGGAAACCGATTTCAGGAGGTAGACTGGAATTGCATGTAAAGCATAGGAAAAGAGGCAGAACGTCCACAATGATGCACTTGGCCAAAAAGGGCGTATGCGTTTTTTCCTGAATATATTCAGGAAAAAACGCATACGCCCTTTTTGGCCAACCAAGCAAGCTTGCAAAGGAAATCTGCACTACAATGAAGTCTCACTGCCCCCCGGTCAAAAGGGCCATCTGAAAAAAGTGTAAAATCCAGAAAGGCAGGACAGGCCATGGAGAACTGGGAGCCTAGTTATGCTGATGGGCGGGATGTAAATTGCCAGCAGCCACTCTGGAGAAGTGTATGGTGTTTCCTGAAACATCCAAAAAACAAAGCAACAGAGCCTAGGGCACTTCCACTTATGGTCCTATAGCTTAGGGAAATTAAAATCAAAAAGACACAGCCACCCCAAAGTTTGGGACGGCTCTGTTTACAAGAACCTCGTTTACGGTACAAGTTCACTATCACAGAAAGCGAAAAATGGATAAAGAAATTGTGGTACTTACGTACAATGCAATATCACTCAGCAATGAAATCTATGTCATCAGTCCCGTAGCAGCATAATGAGTGGATTCAGGTACGATGATTCTAAGTGAGATTAGTCACACAGAAAAAGAAACATCATAAGATATCACTAATACATGGAATGTAAACTTGGCTACACAAGAACTGAATTACAAAACAGAACAGGGTGTCAAATGTACAAAACCAACTTATGCTTGCTTAAGGGGACGGGTTAGTTGGGGTGCTGCATAAAACCAGAGATTGAAATTAGCACAGATACCATTCCATAAGCCAAATATGTAATAGACAAGAGCTACTCCTTGCTCAACGAAGTGGACTCAACACCCCATATTAAACGCCTAAGAATATACCTGACTAGTAAGAATCTACCTGACTAGTAAGAATCTTAAAACCTATGGATTTATATGTCTCCGAAAGAGAATCAAGCGTGTGTACAGCGGCATAAACGCAGCAGTGATAGGATTGGTGAGGTTCGGTGAGCAAATGCAGACCCTTTGAAGTCATATTGCATGGTACCCATTCCATGGGTCTCAACTCTCCATGTTTAAGGGATTCTTCCTTCAGCTAAAACATGCATGTGG
This sequence comes from Leucopleurus acutus, assembly GCF_964270905.1. Taxonomy (NCBI): domain Eukaryota; kingdom Metazoa; phylum Chordata; class Mammalia; order Artiodactyla; family Delphinidae; genus Leucopleurus; species Leucopleurus acutus. The sequence continues at coordinate 102,171 of NW_028138995.1, forward strand.
AACCCAGAGTATGATCCACCGTGTGATCGGAAAACGTGTTCAAACGTGTCTCAGTTTTCATCCCCTGGTACTCGGGTGCAACATTCCAGACGCTTTACTAACACTCTCCCCACTTGGAGAGTCAGTGCCTTTAACATCCTGTTTGGCCCCGTTAGCAATTTCTGTGGAAAATGAACAGGAATAGGGAGAACCAATTAGAGACTAGGTGGAGGTGTCCGGACGGGCAAATTTAACTCTCATTTCCCACCAGGAAGAGGAATTAAGCAAAGGCTCAGCGTGCCAGGCCGGAACCACACTAGAACCAGAAGCAATCCTGCGGTGTTGTGGCCAGCTCACAAGAAAGCGAGTTGAAGAAAGGAGCTCAGGGGCACTGTAATTCACAAACCTGCAGAGTTATAAAGGACAGCTATCTTCCAAAAATATATTGAAGTAAAGCTGCCAAGAGGAGTTGAAAGCGGGGCAGAATTGCAGGAAACCGATTTCAGGAGGTAGACTGGAATTGCATGTAAAGCATAGGAAAAGAGGCAGAACGTCCACAATGATGCACTTGGCCAAAAAGGGCGTATGCGTTTTTTCCTGAATATATTCAGGAAAAAACGCATACGCCCTTTTTGGCCAACCAAGCAAGCTTGCAAAGGAAATCTGCACTACAATGAAGTCTCACTGCCCCCCGGTCAAAAGGGCCATCTGAAAAAAGTGTAAAATCCAGAAAAGCAGGACAGGCCATAGAGAACTGGGAGCCTAGTTATGCTGATGGGCGGGATGTAAATTGCCAGCAGCCACTCTGGAGAAGTGTATGGTGTTTCCTGAAACATCCAAAAAACAAAGCAACAGAGCCTAGGGCACTTCCACTTATGGTCCTATAGCTTAGGGAAATTAAAATCAAAAAGACACAGCCACCCCAAAGTTTGGGACGGCTCTGTTTACAAGAACCTCGTTTACGGTACAAGTTCAATATCACAGAAAGCGAAAAATGGATAAAGAAATTGTGGTACTTACGTACAATGCAATATCACTCAGCAATGAAATCTATGTCATCAGGCCCGTAGCAGCATAATGAGTGGATTCAGGTACGATGATTCTAAGTGAAATTAGTCACACAGAAAAGGAAACATCATAAGATATCACTAATACACGGAATGTAAACTTGGCTACACAAGAACTGAATTACAAAACAGAACAGGGTGTCAAATGTAGAAAACCAACTTATGCTTGCTTCAGGGGACGGGTGAGTTGGGGTGCTGCATAAAACCAGAGATTGAAATTAGCACAGATACCGTTCCATAAGCCAAATATGTAATAGACAAGAGCTACTCCTTGCTCAACGAAGTGGACTCAACACTCCATATTAAACGCCTAAAAATATACCTGACTAGTAAGAATCTTAAAACCTATGGATTTATATGTCTCCGAAAGAGAATCAAGCGTGTGTACAGCGGCATAAATGCAGCAGTGATAGGATTGCTGAGGTTCGGTGAGCAAATGCAGACCCTTTGAAGTCATATTGCATGGTACCCATTCCATGGGTCTCAACTCTCCATGTTTAAGGGATTCTTCCTTCAGCTAAAACATGCATGTGGAACCCAGAGTATGATCCACCGTGTGATCGGAAAACGTGTTCAAACGTGTCTCAGTTTTCGTCCCCTGGTACTCGGGTGCAACATTCCAGACGCTTTACTAACACTCTCCCCACTTGGAGAGTCAGTGCCTTTAACCTCCTGTTTGGCCCAGTTTGCAATTTCTGTGGAAAATGAACAGGGATAGGGAGAACAAATGAGAGATTAGGTGGAAGTGCCCGGACGGGCAAATTTAACTCTCATTTCCCACCAGGAAGAGGAATTAACCAAAGGCTCAGCATGCCGTGCCGGAACCAAACTAGGGCCTGAAGCAATCCTGCGGTGTTGCGGCCAGCTCACAAGAAAGCGAGTTGAAGAAAGGAGCTCAGGGGCACTGTAATTCACAAACCTGCAGAGTTATAAATGACAGCTATCTTCCAAAAATATATTGAATTAGGCTGCCAAGAGGAGTTGAAAGCGGGGCAGAATTGCAGGAAACCGATTTCAGGAGGTACACTGGAATTGCATGTAAAGCATAGGAAAAGAGGCAGAACGTCCACAATGATGCACTTGGCCAAAAAGTGCGTATGCGTTTTTTTCTGAATATATTCAGGAAAAAACGCATACGCCCTTTTTGGCCAACCAAGCAAGCTTGCAAAGGAAATCTGCACTACAATGAAGTCTCACTGCCCCCCGGTCAAAAGGGCCATCTGAAAAAAGTGTAAAATCCAGAAAGGCAGGACAGGCCATGGAGAACTGGGAGCCTAGTTATGCTGATGGGCGGGATGTAAATTGCCAGCAGCCACTCTGGAGAAGTGTATGGTGTTTCCTGAAACATCCAAAAAACAAAGCAACAGAGCCTAGGGCACTTCCACTTATGGTCCTATAGCTTAGGGAAATTAAAATCAAAAAGACACAGCCACCCCAAAGTTTGGGATGGCTCTGTTTACAAGAACCTCGTTTATGGTACAAGTTCAATATCACAGAAAGCGAAAAATGGATAAAGAAATTGTGGTAGTTACGTACAATGCAATATCACTCAGCAATGAAATCTATGTCATCAGTCCCGTAGCAGCATAATGAGTGGATTCAGGTACGATGATTCTAAGTGAAATTAGTCACACAGAAAAAGAAACATCATAAGATATCACTAATACACGGAATGTAAACTTGGCTACACAAGAACTGAATTACAAAACAGAACAGGGTGTCAAATGTAGAAAACCAACTTATGCTTGCTTCAGGGGACGGGTGAGTTGGGGTGCTGCATAAAACCAGAGATTGAAATTAGCACAGATACCGTTCCATAAGCCAAATATGTAATAGACAAGAGCTACTCCTTGCTCAACGAAGTGGACTCAACACCCCATATTAAACGCCTAACAATATACCTGACTAGTAAGAATCTACCTGACTAGTAAGAATCTTAAAACCTATGGATTTATATGTCTCCGAAAGAGAATCAAGCGTGTGTACAGCGGCATAAACGCAGCAGTGATAGGATTGCTGAGGTTCGGTGAGCAAATGCAGACCCTTTGAAGTCATATTGCATGGTACCCATTCCATGGGTCTGAACTCTCCCTGTTTAAGGGATTCTATCTTCAGCTAAAACATGCATGTGGAAACCAGAGTATGATCCACCGTGTGATTGGAAAACGTGTTCAAATGTGTCTCAATTTTCGTCCCCTGGTACTCGGGTGCAACATTCCAGACGCTTTACTAACACTCTCCCCACTTGGAGAGTCCGTGCCTTTAACCTCCTGTTTGGCCCAGTTTGCAATTTCTGTGGAAAATGAACAGGAATAGGGAGAACCAATGAGAGACTAGGTGGAGGTGTCCAGACGGGCAAATTTAACTCTCATTTCCCACCAGGAAGAGGAATTAACCAAAGGCTCAGCGTGCCATGCCGGAACCACACTAGGACCAGAAGCAATCCTGCGGTGTTGCGGCCAGCTCACAAGAAAGCGAGTTGAAGAAAGGAGCTCAGGGGCACTGTAATTCACAAACCTGCAGAGTTATAAAGGACAGCTATCTTCCAAAAATATATTGAAGTAAGGCTGCCAAGAGGAGTTGAAAGGGGGGCAGAATTGCAGGAAACCGATTTCAGGAGGTAGACTGGAATTGCATGTAAAGCATAGGAAAAAAGGCAGAACGTCCACAATGATGCACTTGGCCAAAAAGGGCGTATGCGTTTTTTCCTGAATATATTCAGGAAAAAACGCATACGCCCTTTTTGGCCAACCAAGCAAGCTTGCAAACGAAATCTGCACTACAATGAAGTCTCACTGCCCCCCGGTCAAAAGGGCCATCTGAAAAAAGTGTAAAATCCAGAAAGGCAGGACAGGCCATGGAGAACTGGGAGCCTAGTTATGCTGATGGGCTGGATGTAAATTGCCAGCAGCCACTCTGGAGAAGTGTATGGTGTTTCCTGAAACATCCAAAAAACAAAGCAACAGAGCCTAGGGCACTTCCACTTATGGTCCTATAGCTTAGGGAAATTAAAATCAAAAAGACACAGCCACCCCAAAGTTTGGGACGGCTCTGTTTACAAGAACCTCGTTTACGGTACAAGTTCAATATCACAGAAAGCGAAAAATGGATAAAGAAATTGTGGTACTTACGTACAATGCAATATCACTCAGCAATGAAATCTATGTCATCAGGCCCGTAGCAGCATAATGAGTGGATTCAGGTACGATGATTCTAAGTGAGATTAGTCACACAGAAAAAGAAATATCATAAGATATCACTAATACACGGAATGTAAACTTGGCTACACAAGAACTGAATTACAAAACAGAACAGGGTGTCAAATGTACAAAACCAACTTATGCTTGCTTCAGGGGACGGGTGAGTTGGGGTGCTGCATAAAACCAGAGATTGAAATTAGCACAGATACCGTTCCATAAGCCAAATATGTAATAGACAAGAGCTACTCCTTGCTCAACGAAGTGGACTCAACACCCCATATTAAACGCCTAAGAATCTACCTGACTAGTAAGAATCTTAAAACCTATGGATTTATATGTCTCCCAAAGAGAATCAAGCGTGTGTACAGCGGCATAAACGCAGCAGTGATAGGATTGCTGAGGTTCGGTGAGCAAATGCAGACCCTTTGAAGTCATATTGCATGGTACCCATTCCATGGGTCTCAACACTCCAGGTTTAAGGGATTCTTTCTTTAGCTAAAACATGCATGTGGAACCCAGAGTATGATCCACCGTGTGATCGGGAAAAGTGTTCAAATGTGTCTCAGTTTTCGTCCCCTGGTACTCGGGTGCAACATTCCAGACGCTTTACTAACACTCTCCCCACTTGGAGAGTCAGTGCCTTTAACCTCCTGTTTGGCCCAGTTTGCAATTTCTGTGGAAAATGAACAGGAATAGGGAGAACCAATGAGAGACTAGGTGGAGGTGTCCGGACGGGCAAATTTAACTCTCATTTCCCACCAGGAAGAGGAATTAACCAAAGGCTCAGCATGCCGTGCCGTAACCAAACTAGGGCCTGAAGCAATCCTGCGGTGTTGCGGCCAGCTCACAAGAAAGCGAGTTGAAGAAAGGAGCTCAGGGGCACTGTAATTCACAAACCTGCAGAGTTATAAATGACAGCTATCTTCCAAAATTATATTGAAGTAAGGCTGCCAAGAGGAGTTGAAAGCAGGGCAGAATTGCAGGAAACCGATTTCAGGAGGTAGACTGGAATTGAATGTAAAGCATAGGAAAAGATGCAGAACGTCCACAATGATGCACTTGCCCAAAAAGGGCATATGCGTTTTTTCCTGAATATATTCAGGATAAAACGCATATGCCCTTTTTGGCCAACCAAGCAAGCTTGCAAAGGAAATCTGCACTACAATGAAGTCTCACTGCCCCATGGTCAAAAGGGCCATCTGAAAAATGTGTAAAATCTAGAAAGGCAGGACAGGCCATGGAGAACTGGGAGCCTTGTTATGCTGATGGGCGGGATGTAAATTGCCAGCAGCCACTCTGGAGAAGTGTATGGTGTTTCCTGAAACATCCAAAAAACAAAGCAACAGAGCCTAGGGCACTTCCACTTATGGTCCTATAGCTTAGGGAAATTAAAATCAAAAAGACACAGCCACCCCAAAGTTTGGGACGGCTCTGTTTACAAGAACCTCGTTTACCGAACAAGTTCAATATCACAGAAAGCGAAAAATGGATAAAGAAGTTGTGGTACTTATGTACAATGCAATATCACTCAGCAATGAAATCTATGTCATCAGGCCCGTAGCAGCATAATGAGTGGATTCAGGTACGATGATTCTAAGTGAAATTAGTCACACAGAAAAAGAAACATCATAAGATATCACTAATACACGGAATGTAAACTTGGCTACACAAGAACTGAATTACAAAACAGAACAGGGTGTCAAATGTAGAAAACCAACTTATGCTTGCTTAAGGGGACGGGTGAGTTGGGGTGCTGCATAAAACCAGAGATTGAAATTAGCACAGATACCGTTCCATAAGCCAAATATGTAATAGACAAGAGCTACTCCTTGCTCAACGAAGTGGACTCAACACCCCATATTAAACGCCTAAGAATATACCTGACTAGTAAGAATCTACCTGACTAGTAAGAATCTTAAAACCTATGGATTTATATGTCTCTGAAAGAGAATCAAGCGTATGTACAGCGGCATAAACGCAGCAGTGATAGGATTGGTGAGGTTCGGTGAGCAAATGCAGACCCTTTGAAGTCATATTGCATGGTACCCATTCCATGGGTCTCAACTCTCCCTGTTTAAGGGATTCTTCCTTCAGCTAAAACATGCATGTGGAACCCAGAGTATGATCCACCGTGTGATCGGAAAACGTGTTCAAATGTGTCTCAGTTTTCGTCCCCTGGTACTGGTGTGCAACATTCCAGACGCTTTACTAACACTCTCCCCACTTGGAGAGTCAGTGCCTTTAACCTCCTGTTTGGCCCAGTTTGCAATTTCTGTGGAAAATGAACAGGAAGAGGGAGAACCAATGAGAGACTAGGTGGAGGTGTTCAGACGGGCAAATTTAACTCTCATTTCCCACCAGGAAGAGGAATTAACCAAAGGCTCATCGTGCCATGCCTGTACCACACTAGGACCAGAAGCAATCCTGCGGTGTTGCGGCCAGCTCACAAGAGGGCGAGTTGAAGAAAGGAGCTCAGGGGCACTGTAATTCAGAAACCTGCAGAGTTATAAAGGACAGCTATCTTCCAAAAATATATTGAAGTAAGGCTGCCAAGAGGAGTTGAAAGCAGGGCAGAATTGCAGGAAACCGATTTCAGGAGGTGGACTGGAATTGCATGTAAAGCATAGGAAAAGAGGCAGAACGCCCACAATGATGCACTTGGCCAAAAAGGGCGTATGCGTTTTTTCCTCAGGAAAAAACGCATACGCCCATTTTGGCCAACCAAGCAAGCTTGCAAAGGAAATCTGCACTACAATGAAGTCTCACTGCCCCCCGGTCAAAAGGGCCATCTGAAAAAAGTGTAATATCCAGAAAGGCAAGACAGGCCATGGAGAACTGGGAGCCTAGTTATGCTGATGGGCGGGATGTAAATTGCCAGCAGCCACTCTGGAGAAGTGTATGGTGTTTCCTGAAACATCCAAAAAACAAAGCAACAGAGCCTAGGGCACTTCCACTTATGGTCCTATAGCTTAGGGAAATTAAAATCAAAAAGACACAGCCACCCCAAAGTTTGGGACGGCTCTGTTTACAATAACCTAGTTTACGGTACAAGTTCAATATCACAGAAAGCGAAAAATGGATAAAGAAATTGTGGTACTTACGTACAATGCAATATCACTCAGCAATGAAATCTATGTCATCAGGCCCGTAGCAGCATAATGAGTGGATTCAGGTACGATGATTCTAAGTGAAATTAGTCACACAGAAAAAGAAACATCATAAGATATCACTAATACACGGAATGTAAACTTGGCTACACAAGAACTGAATTACAAAACAGAACAGGGTGTCAAATGTAGAAAACCAACTTATGCTTGCTTAAGGGGACGGGTGAGTTGGGGTGCTGCATAAAACCAGAGATTGAAATGAGCACAGATACCGTTCCATAAGCCAAATATGTAATAGACAAGAGCTACTCCTTGCTCAACGAAGTGGACTCAACACCCCATATTAAACGCCTAAGAATATACCTGACTAGTAAGAATCTTAAAACCTATGGATTTATATGTCTCCGAAAGAGAATCAAGCGTGTGTACAGCGGCATAAACGCAGCAGTGATAGGATTGCTGAGGTTCGGTGAGCAAATGCAGACCCTTTGAAGTCATATTGCATGGTACCCATTCCATGGGTCTCAACTCTCCATGTTTAAGGGATTCTTCCTTCAGCTAAAACATGCATGTGGAACCCAGAGTATGATCCACCGTGTGATCGGAAAACGTGTTCAAACGTGTCTCACTTTTCGTCCCCTGGTACTCGGGTGCAACATTCCAGACGCTTTACTAACACTCTCCCCACTTGGAGAGTCAGTGCCTTTAACCTCCTGTTTGGCCCAGTTTGCAATTTCTGTGGAAAATGAACAGGGATAGGGAGAACAAATGAGAGATTACGTGGAAGTGTCCGGACGGGCAAATTTAACTCTCATTTCCCACCAGGAAGAGGAATTAACCAAAGGCTCAGCATGCCGTGCCGGAACCAAACTAGGGCCTGAAGCAATCCTGCGGTGTTGCGGCCAGCTCACAAGAAAGCGAGTTGAAGAAAGGAGCTCAGGGGCACTGTAATTCACAAACCTGCAGAGTTATAAATGACAGCTATCTTCCAAAAATATATTGAATTAGGCTGCCAAGAGGAGTTGAAAGCGGGGCAGAATTGCAGGAAACCGATTTCAGGAGGTACACTGGAATTGCATGTAAAGCATAGGAAAAGAGGCAGAACGTCCACAATGATGCACTTGGCCAAAAAGTGCGTATGCGTTGTTTTCTGAATATATTCAGGAAAAAACGCATACGCCCTTTTTGGCCAACCAAGCAAGCTTGCAAAGGAAATCTGCACTACAATGAAGTCTCACTGCCCCCCGGTCAAAAGGGCCATCTGAAAAAAGTGTAAAATCCAGAAAGGCAGGACAGGCCATGGAGAACTGGGAGCCTAGTTATGCTGATGGGCGGGATGTAAATTGCCAGCAGCCACTCTGGAGAAGTGTATGGTGTTTCCTGAAACATCCAAAAAACAAAGCAACAGAGCCTAGGGCACTTCCACTTATGGTCCTATAGCTTAGGGAAATTAAAATCAAAAAGACACAGCCACCCCAAAGTTTGGGATGGCTCTGTTTAAAAGAACCTCGTTTATGGTACAAGTTCAATATCACAGAAAGCGAAAAATGGATAAAGAAATTGTGGTACTTACGTACAATGCAATATCACTCAGCAATGAAATCTATGTCATCAGTCCCGTAGCAGCATAATGAGTGGATTCAGGTACGATGATTCTAAGTGAAATTAGTCACACAGAAAAAGAAACATCATAAGATATCACTAATACACGGAATGTAAACTTGGCTACACAAGAACTGAATTACAAAACAGAACAGGGTGTCAAATGTAGAAAACCAACTTATGCTTGCTTCAGGGGACGGGTGAGTTGGGGTGCTGCATAAAACCAGAGATTGAAATTAGCACAGATACCGTTCCATAAGCCAAATATGTAATAGACAAGAGCTACTCCTTGCTCAACGAAGTGGACTCAACTCCCCATATTAAACGCCTAACAATATACCTGACTAGTAAGAATCTACCTGACTAGTAAGAATCTTAAAACCTATGGATTTATATGTCTCCGAAAGAGAATCAAGCGTGTGTACAGCGGCATAAACGCAGCAGTGATAGGATTGCTGAGGTTCGGTGAGCAAATGCAGACCCTTTGAAGTCATATTGCATGGTACCCATTCCATGGGTCTGAACTCTCCCTGTTTAAGGGATTCTATCTTCAGCTAAAACATGCATGTGGAAACCAGAGTATGATCCACCGTGTGATTGGAAAACGTGTTCAAATGTGTCTCAATTTTCGTCCCCTGGTACTCGGGTGCAACATTCCAGACGCTTTACTAACACTCTCCCCACTTGGAGAGTCCGTGCCTTTAACCTCCTGTTTGGCCCAGTTTGCAATTTCTGTGGAAAATGAACAGGAATAGGGAGAACCAATGAGAGACTAGGTGGAGGTGTCCAGACGGGCAAATTTAACTCTCATTTCCCACCAGGAAGAGGAATTAACCAAAGGCTCAGCGTGCCATGCCGGAACCACACTAGGACCAGAAGCAATCCTGCGGTGTTGCGGCCAGCTCACAAGAAAGCGAGTTGAAGAAAGGAGCTCAGGGGCACTGTAATTCACAAACCTGCAGAGTTATAAAGGACAGCTATCTTCCAAAAATATATTGAAGTAAGGCTGCCAAGAGGAGTTGAAAGGGGGGCAGAATTGCAGGAAACCGATTTCAGGAGGTAGACTGGAATTGCATGTAAAGCATAGGAAAAGAGGCAGAACGTCCACAATGATGCACTTGGCCAAAAAGGGCGTATGCGTTTTTTCCTGAATATATTCAGGAAAAAACGCATACGCCCTTTTTGGCCAACCAAGCAAGCTTGCAAAGGAAATCTGCACTACAATGAAGTCTCACTGCCCCCCGGTCAAAAGGGCCATCTGAAAAAAGTGTAAAATCCAGAAAGGCAGGACAGGCCATGGAGAACTGGGAGCCTAGTTATGCTGATGGGCGGGATGTAAATTGCCAGCAGCCACTCTGGAGAAGTGTATGGTGTTTCCTGAAACATCCAAAAAACAAAGCAACAGAGCCTAGGGCACTTCCACTTATGGTCCTATAGCTTAGGGAAATTAAAATCAAAAAGACACAGCCACCCCAAAGTTTGGGACGGCTCTGTTTACAAGAACCTCGTTTACGGTACAAGTTCAATATCACAGAAAGCGAAAAATGGATAAAGAAATTGTGGTACTTACGTACAATGCAATATCACTCAGCAATGAAATCTATGTCATCAGGCCCGTAGCAGCATAATGAGTGGATTCAGGTACGATGATTCTAAGTGAAATTAGTCACACAGAAAAAGAAACATCATAAGATATCACTAATACACGGAATGTAAACTTGGCTACACAAGAACTGAATTACAAAACAGAACAGGGTGTCAAATGTAGAAAACCAACTTATGCTTGCTTAAGGGGACGGGTGAGTTGGGGTGCTGCATAAAACCAGAGATTGAAATGAGCACAGATACCGTTCCATAAGCCAAATATGTAATAGACAAGAGCTACTCCTTGCTCAACGAAGTGGACTCAACACCCCATATTAAACGCCTAAGAATATACCTGACTAGTAAGAATCTTAAAACCTATGGATTTATATGTCTCCGAAAGAGAATCAAGCGTGTGTACAGCGGCATAAACGCAGCAGTGATAGGATTGCTGAGGTTCGGTGAGCAAATGCAGACCCTTTGAAGTCATATTGCATGGTACCCATTCCATGGGTCTCAACTCTCCATGTTTAAGGGATTCTTCCTTCAGCTAAAACATGCATGTGGAACCCAGAGTATGATCCACCGTGTGATCGGAAAACGTGTTCAAACGTGTCTCACTTTTCGTCCCCTGGTACTCGGGTGCAACATTCCAGACGCTTTACTAACACTCTCCCCACTTGGAGAGTCAGTGCCTTTAACCTCCTGTTTGGCCCAGTTTGCAATTTCTGTGGAAAATGAACAGGGATAGGGAGAACAAATGAGAGATTACGTGGAAGTGTCCGGACGGGCAAATTTAACTCTCATTTCCCACCAGGAAGAGGAATTAACCAAAGGCTCAGCATGCCGTGCCGGAACCAAACTAGGGCCTGAAGCAATCCTGCGGTGTTGCGGCCAGCTCACAAGAAAGCGAGTTGAAGAAAGGAGCTCAGGGGCACTGTAATTCACAAACCTGCAGAGTTATAAATGACAGCTATCTTCCAAAATTATATTGAAGTAAGGCTGCCAAGAGGAGTTGAAAGCAGGGCAGAATTGCAGGAAACCGATTTCAGGAGGTAGACTGGAATTGAATGTAAAGCATAGGAAAAGATGCAGAACGTCCACAATGATGCACTTGCCCAAAAAGGGCATATGCGTTTTTTCCTGAATATATTCAGGAAAAAACGCATATGCCCTTTTTGGCCAACCAAGCAAGCTTGCAAAGGAAATCTGCACTACAATGAAGTCTCACTGCCCCATGGTCAAAAGGGCCATCTGAAAAATGTGTAAAATCCAGAAAGGCAGGACAGGCCATGGAGAACTGGGAGCCTTGTTATGCTGATGGGCGGGATGTAAATTGCCAGCAGCCACTCTGGAGAAGTGTATGGTGTTTCCTGAAACATCCAAAAAACAAAGCAACAGAGCCTAGGGCACTTCCACTTATGGTCCTATAGCTTAGGGAAATTAAAATCAAAAAGACACAGCCACCCCAAAGTTTGGGACGGCTCTGTTTACAAGAACCTCGTTTACCGAACAAGTTCAATATCACAGAAAGCGAAAAATGGATAAAGAAGTTGTGGTACTTATGTACAATGCAATATCACTCAGCAATGAAATCTATGTCATCAGGCCCGTAGCAGCATAATGAGTGGATTCAGGTACGATGATTCTAAGTGAAATTAGTCACACAGAAAAAGAAACATCATAAGATATCACTAATACACGGAATGTAAACTTGGCTACACAAGAACTGAATTACAAAACAGAACAGGGTGTCAAATGTAGAAAACCAACTTATGCTTGCTTAAGGGGACGGGTGAGTTGGGGTGCTGCATAAAACCAGAGATTGAAATTAGCACAGATACCGTTCCATAAGCCAAATATGTAATAGACAAGAGCTACTCCTTGCTCAACGAAGTGGACTCAACACCCCATATTAAACGCCTAAGAATATACCTGACTAGTAAGAATCTACCTGACTAGTAAGAATCTTAAAACCTATGGATTTATATGTCTCTGAAAGAGAATCAAGCGTATGTACAGCGGCATAAACGCAGCAGTGATAGGATTGGTGAGGTTCGGTGAGCAAATGCAGACCCTTTGAAGTCATATTGCATGGTACCCATTCCATGGGTCTCAACTCTCCCTGTTTAAGGGATTCTTCCTTCAGCTAAAACATGCATGTGGAACCCAGAGTATGATCCACCGTGTGATCGGAAAACGTGTTCAAATGTGTCTCAGTTTTCGTCCCCTGGTACTGGTGTGCAACATTCCAGACGCTTTACTAACACTCTCCCCACTTGGAGAGTCAGTGCCTTTAACCTCCTGTTTGGCCCAGTTTGCAATTTCTGTGGAAAATGAACAGGAAGAGGGAGAACCAATGAGAGACTAGGTGGAGGTGTCCAGACGGGCAAATTTAACTCTCATTTCCAACCAGGAAGAGGAATTAACCAAAGGCTCAGCATGCCATGCCTGTACCACACTAGGACCAGAAGCAATCCTGCGGTGTTGCGGCCAGCTCACAAGAAAGCGAGTTGAAGAAAGGAGCTCAGGGGCACTGTATTCACAAACCTGCAGAGTTATAAAGGACAGCTATCTTCCAAAAATATATTGAAGTAAGGCTGCCAAGAGGAGTTGAAAGCAGGGCAGAATTGCAGGAAACCGATTTCAGGAGGTGGACTGGAATTGCATGTAAAGCATAGGAAAAGAGGCAGAACGCCCACAATGATGCACTTGGCCAAAAAGGGCGTATGCGTTTTTTCCTGAATATATTCAGGAAAAAACGCATACGCCCTTTTTGGCGAACCAAGCAAGCTTGCAAAGGAAATCTGCACTACAATGAAGTCTCACTGCCCCCCGGTCAAAAGGGCCATCTGAAAAAAGTGTAATATCCAGAAAGGCAAGACAGGCCATGGAGAACTGGGAGCCTAGTTATGCTGATGGGCGGGATGTAAATTGCCAGCAGCCACTCTGGAGAAGTGTATGGTGTTTCCTGAAACATCCAAAAAACAAAGCAACAGAGCCTAGGGCACTTCCACTTATGGTCCTATAGCTTAGGGAAATTAAAATCAAAAAGACACAGCCACCCCAAAGTTTGGGACGGCTCTGTTTACAATAACCTAGTTTACGGTACAAGTTCAATATCACAGAAAGCGAAAAATGGATAAAGAAATTGTGGTACTTACGTACAATGCAATATCACTCAGCAATGAAATCTATGTCATCAGGCCCGTAGCAGCATAATGAGTGGATTCAGGTACGATGATTCTAAGTGAAATTAGTCACACAGAAAAAGAAACATCATAAGATATCACTAATACACGGAATGTAAACTTGGCTACACAAGAACTGAATTACAAAACAGAACAGGGTGTCAAATGTAGAAAACCAACTTATGCTTGCTTAAGGGGACGGGTGAGTTGGGGTGCTGCATAAAACCAGAGATTGAAATGAGCACAGATACCGTTCCATAAGCCAAATATGTAATAGACAAGAGCTACTCCTTGCTCAACGAAGTGGACTCAACACCCCATATTAAACGCCTAAGAATATACCTGACTAGTAAGAATCTTAAAACCTATGGATTTATATGTCTCCGAAAGAGAATCAAGCGTGTGTACAGTGGCATAAACGCAGCAGTGATAGGATTGGTGAGGTTCGGTGAGCAAATGCAGACCCTTTGAAGTCATATTGCATGGTACCCATTCCATGGGTCTCAACTCTCCAGGTTTAATGGATTCTTCCTTCAGCTAAAACATGCATGTGGAACCCAGAGTATGATCCACCATGTGATCGGGAAACGTGTTCAAATGTGTCTCAGTTTTCGTCCCCTGGTAATCGGGTGCAACATTCCAGACGCTTTACTAACACTCTCCCCACTTGGAGAGTCAGTGCCTTTAACCTCCTGTTTGGCCCAGTTTGCAATTTCTGTGGAAAATGAACAGGAATAGGGAGAACCAATGAGAGACTAGGTGGAGGTATCCGGACGGGCAAATTTAACTCTCATATCCCACCAGGAAGAGGAATTAACCAAAGGCTCAGCATGCCGTGCCGGAATCAAACTAGGGCCTGAAGCAATCCTGCGGTGTTGCGGCCAGCTCACAAGAAAGCGAGTTGAAGAAAGGAGCTCAGGGGCCCTGTAATTCACAAACCTGCAGAGTTATAAATGACAGCTATCTTCCAAAAATATATTGAAGTAAGGCTGCCAAGAGGAGTTGAAAGCGGGGCAGAATTGCAGGAAACCGATTTCTGGAGGTACACTGGAATTGCATGTAAAGCATAGGAAAAGAGGCAGAACGTCCACAATGATGCACTTGGCCAAAAAGGGCGTATGCGTTTTTTCCTGAATATATTCTGAAATAATTCAGAAACCTTCGGAGTTATAAATGACAGCTATCATCCAAAATTATGCTGAAGTAAGGCTGTGAAGAGGACTTTAATGCAGGGCAGAATTGCTGGAAATTGATTTCAAAACGTACACGGGAGTAGCTCTTAAAGCATAGGAAAAGAGACAGAACTTGGAAAATAATGCACTTGGCAAAAAAGGGCATATGTGTTTTATCCAGAGCTCTCATAACTGAGGGGAGGAGATTCCCAGCAGGCTCCAACTGCCACCCGAAGGCTCACATTGCCAAGGCAACGTTAGCATGCCAGGCAGGAGTTACCTCACAGCAGAGGTCCCACCTCACAGAAGGGTGAGAAACCCAGCCAACATCAGACTCTCACCAGAGGGCCCACATCACCAAGGGGATGGGAACCAGACAGGAGTGTCTTCACATCAGTGGGGCCACATCATCGAAAGCTGAGGTACTCAGCACATGTGTCCTCAAACCAGAGGACCCACATCACCAAGGACCTCGGAGTGAGGCAGGCAGGAATAGCCTCACAACACTGGGCACATAGAATTAAAAAGTGAGGAATCCAGCAGTTGGAACCTCCCAGCAGGCGGCCCAGAGCACCGAGGCTATGGGATCCAGGCCACAGTGAACTCACAGAAGAGGGCCCATGTCATGAAACTGAGCAACCCAGCCATTGGGACCTCAGAGCAGGAGGCCCACATCCCCATGGGGATGGAATTCTGGTAGGAGTGTCCTCGCACCACTGAGAACGTATCAGAAAATTTTGGGCGACCAGCAGTTAGGGCCTGGCGCCAGAGGACCCTCATCACCAAGGGAAGGAGGCTCCCAGCAGGCTCCAACTGCCACCAGAGGGCTCATGTCCACAAGGCGAGGTGTGCCAACCAGGCACGAATGACCTCACAGCAGAGGGTCCACCTCAGAGAAGTGTGACAAACCCAGTCAGGATCAGACTCGCACCAGAGAGCCCACATCACCAAATGGATTGGAACCAGGCAGGAGTGTCCTCACATGAGTAGGGCCACATCATCTAAAGGTGAGGAACCCAGAACATGTGGCTTCAAACCATAGGACACCCATCACCAAGGGGCTGGGAGTGAGGCAGGCAGGAGGAGCCTCTTAACAGAGGGCCCAAAAATAAGAAAGGTGAGGAATCCAGCAGTTGGAACCTCCCAGCAGGCGGCCCAGAGCACAGAGGCTAGAGGAACCAGGCCAGAGTGAACTAACACCAGACAGCCCACATCATGAAACTGTGAGCAACCCAGACATTGGGACCTCAGAGCAGAAGGCCCACATCCCCATGGTGATGGGAACATGACAGGAGTGTCCTGGCATCACTGGGCTCACATCAGAAAACGTGGGGTGCTCAGAAGTTAGGGCCTGACGCTAGAGGGCACTCATCACCGAGAGGAGGAGGCTCCCAGCAGGCTCCAGCTGCCACCAGAGGGCCAACGTCGCCAAGGCGATGTGTGCCAGCCTGGCAGGAGTGACCTCACAGCAGAGGGCCCACCTCACAGAAGGGTGAGGAACACAGCCAGGATCAGACTCTCACCAGAGGGCCCACATCACCAAGGGGATGGGAACCAGGCAGGAGTGTCCCCACACCAGTGGGACAACATCATCGAAAGGTGAGGATCCCAGCACATGTGTCCTCAAACCAGAGGAACCACATCACCAAGGGGTTCGGAATGAGGCTGGCAGGACTGGCCTCACAACACAGGGTCCATAGAATATAAAAGTTGAGGAATCCAGCAGTTGGAACCTCCCAGCAAGTGGCCCAGAGCACCGAGGCTATGGGATCCAGGCCGCAGTGAACTCACAGCAGAGGGCCCACATCATGAACCTGTGAGCAGCCCAGCTGTTGGGACCTCAGAACAGAAGGCCCACATCCCCATTGGGATGGGAACCTGGCAGGAGTGGCTTTGCACCACTTAGCACATATCAGAAAATGTTAGGAGCCCAGCAGTTAGGGCCTGATGCCAGGGGGCCCTCATAACTGAGGGGAGGAGACTCCCAGCAGGTTCCAACTGCCAACAGAGGGCCCACGTCTACAAGGTGGCATGCACCAGCCAGGCAGTAGTGACCTCACAGCAGAGGGCCTATCTCACAGAAGGGTGAGGAACCGAGGCAGGATGAGACTCTCACCAGAGGGCCCACAACACCAAGGGGATGGGAACCAGTCAGGACTGTCCTCCCACCAGTGGGACCACATCATCGAAAGGTGAGGAACCCAGCACATGTGGCCTCATATCAGAGGACATACATCACAAAGGGGATGGGAGTGAGGCAGGTAGGAGTAGCCTAAAAACAGAGGGCCCAAAGAATAAAAAAAGTGAGGAATCCAGCATTTGGAACCTCCCAGCAGGCGGCCGAGAGCACAGAAGCTATGGGATGCAGGCAGGAGTTAACTAACACCAGAGAGCCCACATCATGAAACTGTGAGCAACCCAGGCATTGGGACCTCAGAGCAGAAAGCCCACATCCCCATGGGGATGGGAACCTGACAGGAGTGTCCTGGCATCACTGGGCTCACATCAGAAAACGTGGGGAGCCCAGCAGTTAGAGCCTGATGCTAGAGGGCCATCATCACCGAGGGCAGGAGGCTCCCAGCAGGTTCCATGTGCCAACAGAGGGCCCACGTCGCCAAGGTGATGTGTGCAAGTCAGGCAGGATTGACCTCACAGCAGAGGGCCTACCTCACAGAAGAGTGAGGAACTCAGCCAGGATAAGACTGTCACCAGAAGGCCCACATCACCAAGGGGATGGGAACCAGGCAGGAGTGTCCTCACACCAGTGGGGCCACATCATTGAAAGTTGCCTAACCCAGCACATGTGGCCTCAAACCAGAAGACCCACATCACGAAGGGGTTGCGAGTGAGGCAGGCAGGAGGAGCATCACAACACAGGACCCATAGAATACAAAAGTTGAGGAATCGAGCAGTTGGAACCTCCCAGCAGGCAGCCAAGACCACAGAGGCTATGGGATCCAGGCCACAGTGAACTAACACCAGAGAGCCCACATCATGAAATTGTGATCAATCCAGCCGTTGGAACCTCAGAGCAGAAGGCCCACATCCCCATGGGGATGGGAACCTAAGAGGAGTGCTTGAGCAACACTGGGCTCACTAAGAAAAGTTGGGGAGCCCAGCAGTTAGGGCCTGACGTCAGAGGGCCCTCATCACAGAGCTGAGGAGGCTCCCAGCAGGGTCCAATTGCCACCAGAGGGCTCATGTCAACAAGGCGAGGTGAGCAACCCAGGCAAGAGTTACCTGATAGTAGAGGGCCCACCTCACAGATGGGTGAGGAACCCAGCCAGGATCAGACTCTCACCAGAGGGCCCACATCACAAAGGGGATGGGACCCAGTCAGGATTATCCTCACACCAGTGGGGCCTCATCATCTTAAGGTGAGGAACCCAGCACATGTGTCCTCAAACCAGAGGACCCACATCACCAAGGGCCTTGGAGTGAGGCAGGCAGGAGTAGCCTCACAACACAGGGCACATAATATAAAAAACGTGAGGATTCCAGCATTTAGACCTTCCAGCAGGCGGCCCAGAACACCGAGGCTATGGGATCCAGGCCACAGTGAACTCACAGCAGAGGGCCCACATCACAAAACTGTGAGCAACCCAGGAGTTGAGACCTCAGCGCAGAAGGACCACATCCCCATGGGAATGGGAACCTGGCTGGAGTGTCCTCGCACCACTGGGCGCACATCAGAAAATGTGGGGAGCCCACCATTTAGGGCCTGACGCCAGAGGGCCGTCATCACCGAGAGGAGGAGGCGCCCTGCACGCTCCAACTGCCACCAGAGGGCTCACGTCTCCAAGGTGACGTGTGCCAGCCAGGCAGGAGTGACCTCACAGCAGAGGGCCTACCTCACAGAACGTTGAGGAACCCAGCCAGGATTAGACTCTCGCCAGAGGGCCCACCTCACCAAGGGGATGGGAACCAGGCAGGAGTGTCCTCACACGAGTGGGGTCACATCATCGAAATGTGAGGAACGCAGCACATGTGGCCTCAAGCCATAGGACAGTCATCACCAAGGGGCTGGCAGTGAGGCAGGCAGGAGGAGCCTCACAACAGAGGGCACATAGAATAAAAAAGTTGAGGAATCCAGCAGTTGGAACCTCCCAGCAGGCGGCTCAGAGCACCGATGATAAGGGATCCTTGCCGGAGTGAACTCACAGCAGAGGGCCCACATCATGGTACTGTGAGCAAGCCAGCCGTTTTGACCTCAGAGCAGAAGGCCCATATCGCCATGGGGATGCGAACCTGGCAAGAGTCTCCTCACTCACTTGGCGCACATCAGAAAATGTGGGGAGCCCAGCAGTTATGGCCTAAGGCAAGAGGGCCCTCATCACCGAGGGGAGGAGGATCCCAGCACACTCCAACTGCCACCAGAGGGCCCATGTCGCCAAGGTGACGTGTGCCAGACAGGCATGATTGACCTCACAGCAGAGGGCCCACCTCACAGAAGGGTGAGGAACCCAGCCAGGATCAGACTCTCACCTGAGGGCCCACATCAGCAAGGGGATGGGAACCAGTCAGGACTGTCTTCCCTCCAGTGGGGTCACATCATCGAAAGGTGCGGAACCCAGCACATGTGGTCTCAAATCAGAGGACACATATCACAAAGGGAATGGGAGTGAGGCAGGCAGGAGTAGCCTAAAAACAGAGGGCCCAAAGAATAAGAAAGGTGAGGAATCCAGCAGTTGGAACCTCCCAGCAGGCGGCCCAGAGCACAGAAGCTATGGGATGCAGGCAGGAGTGAACTAACAGCAGAGAGCCCACATCATGAAACTGTGAGCAACCCAGGCTTTGGGACCTCAGAGCAGAAGGCCCACACCCCAATGGGGATGTGAACCTGGCTGGAGTGTCCTCGCACCACTGGGCGCACATCACAAAATGTAGGGAGCCCAGCAGTTAGGGCCTGATGCCAGAGGGCCCTCATCACCGACGAGAGGAGGCTCCCAGCAGGCTCCAAGTGCCACCAGAGGGCTCATGTCCACAAGGCGAGGTGAGCAAGCCAGGCAAGAGTGACCTCACATCAGACGGCCTACCTCACAGATGGGTGAGGAACCCAGCCGGGATCAGACTCTCAACAGAGGGCCCACATCACCAAGGGGATGTGAACCAGGCAGGAGTCTCCTAAGACCATTGGTCCCACATCATCGAAAGGTGAGGAACCCAGCACATGTGGCCTCAAACCAGACGACACACATCACGAAGGGGCTGGGAGTGAGGCAGGCAGGAGGATCCTCACAACAGAGGGCCCAAAAAATTAAAAAAGTGAGGAATCCAGCAGTTGGAACCTCCCAGCAGGCAGCCAAGAGCACAGAGGCTATGGGATCCAGGCTTCTGTGAACTAACACCAGAGAGCCCACATCATGAAAATGTGAACAACCCAGCCGTTGGGACCTCAGAGCAGAAGGCCCACATCCCCATGGAGATGGGATCCTAAGAGGAGTGCCAAAGCATCACTGGGCTCCCTAAGAAAAGTTGGTGAGCCCAGCAGTTAGGGCCTGACGCAAGAGGGCCCTCATCACCGGGGGAAGAGATTCCCAGCACGCTCCAACTGCCACCACACAGCTGACTTCACCAAGGCAATGTGTGCCAGCCATGCAGGAGTGACCTATCAGCAGAGGGTCTCCCTCACAGGTGGGTGAGGAACAAAGCCAGGAACAGACTCTCACCAGGGGGTCCACATAACCACGTGGATGAGAACCAAGCAGGAGTGTCCTCACACTAGTGGGGCCACATCATTGAAAGGTGAGGAACCCAGCAAAAGTGGCCACAAACCAGAGGACCCACATCACCAAGGGGTTGAGAGTGAGGTAGGTGTCTGGACGGGCATATTTAACACTCATTTCCCACCAGGAAGAGGAATTAACCAAAGGCTCAGCGTGCCCTGCCAGAAGCAGATTAGGGCCTGAAGCAGTCTTGCGGGTTTGCGGCCTGCTCACAAGAAAGCGAGTTGAAGAAAGGAGCTCAGGGGCCCTGTAATTCACAAACCTGCAGAGTTATAAATGACAGATAACGTCCAAAAATATATTGAAGTAAGGCTGCGAAGAGGACTTGAAAGCGGGGCAGAATTGCAGGAAACCGATTTCAGGAGGTAGACTGGATTTGCATTTAAAGCATAGGAAAAGAGGCAGAACATCGACAATGATGCACATGGCAACAAAGGGCGTATGAGTTTGTTCCTGAATATATTCAGGAAAAAACACATACGCCCTTTTTGGCAAACCAAGCAAGCTTGCAATGGAAATCCGAACTACTATGAAGTGTCACTTCCCCCCGGTCTAAAGGGCCACTGAGAAAAGTGTAAAATCCAGAAAGGCAAGACAGGCCATGGGGAAAAAGGAGCCTTGTTATGCTTATGGGCGGGATGTACATTGCCAACAGCCACTCTGGAGAAGTGTATGGTGTTTCCTGATACATCTGAAAAACAAAGCAACAGAATCTAGGGCATTTCCACTTATGGTCCTATAGCTTAGGGAAATTAAAATCAAAAAGACACAGCCACCCCAAAATTTACAACGGCTCTGTTTACAGGAGCCTCTTCTACAGTACAAGTTAAATATCCCAGAGAACAAATAATTGATAAAGAAGTTGCGGTACTTATGTACAACAGAATACCACTCAGCAATGAAATCTGTGTCACCAGGCCTGTACCAGCATAATGAGTGGATTGAGGCATGATGATTCTAAGTGAAATAAGTCACACAGAAAAAGAAACATCATAAGGTATCACTAATGCACGGAATGTAAACTTGGCTACACATGAACTGAATTACAAAACAGAACAGGGTCTCAAGTTTAGAAAACCAACTTATGCTTGCTTAAGGGGAAAGGTGAGTTGGGGTGCTGCATAAAACCAGAGTTTGAAATTAGCACAGATACCGTTCCATAAGCCAAATATGTAATAGACAAGACCTACCCGTTGCTCAACGAAATGGACTCAACAATGAGGTATCACCTCACACCTGTTAGAATGGGCATCATCTGAAAATCTACAAACAACAAATGCTGGAAAGGGTGTGGAGAAAAGGAACACTCTTCCACTATTGTTGGGAATATAAATTGATACAGTCACTATGGAGAACAATATGGAGTTTCTTAAGAAACTAATAATAGAATTACCATATGATACAGCAATCCCAGGACTGGACATATACTCAGACAAAACCATAAATCAAAAAGAGACATTCACCGCAATGTTCATTGCATCACTATTTACAATATCGAGGTAATGGAAGCAACCTAAATGCCCACAGACAGACGAATGCATAAAGCTGTGGTACATATATAAAATGGAATATTACTAAGCCATGAAAGGAATGAAATTGGGTCATTTGTAGAGACGTCGATGGATCTAGAGACTGTCCTACAGAGTGAAGTAAGTCAGAAAGAGAAAAACAAATCTTGTATATTCATGCATATATGTGGAACCTAGAAAAACTGTACAGATTAACCGCTTTGCAAGGCATAAATAGAGCAACAGATGTAGACAACAATCGTATGGACAACAAGGGGGGAAAGCTCTTGGAGGGGTGGTGGTGGGAGGAGTTGAGAGATTGGGATTGGCATGTAAACATTTATATGTATAAAATAGATAACCAATGAGAACCTGCTGTATAAAAATATAAAATAAAATTCAAAATTAAAAAGAAATAAAATTTAAAAAATAAAACAGAAAAAACAATTATTCCCTTCACATACATGTATTTATATGAATAAATTATTTCCATGCTTATATCTGTAAATACAAAAAAGAGGAATAAAATCTACCTTGAACCAAAAACGAAAAAGAGAAAAAAAAAACAGAACCCACCAGTTACTCAGAGGAAAACCGTATCAGGGCACTTGCTCCAGTTGTAAACAATTCTGAAGTTGGTCAGTGGTGGGGAATCGTCTCCCATTCAGCCAGCAGCCCCCACACAACAAGCGTCCTCATTGCAAAGCTGGGGCACCGTGCCGAGGCATCTGTGAGTAAACGTGAGCTGAGCCCCAGGCCACTTGCTGCTGAACTGTTCCCACCCTTCCCAGGTAAAACACCTGAATATATACAAGGACTTGAAAGCCTAGAGGAAGGGCCATGGAGCCACACGAGTGACAGCATGCCAGCTGACTTGGTGCCTGCAGGCCAGCCAGGATGGTCCTGGCCCTGGGTGCTCTTCTGGAAGATTTCCATTTCCCTGCCTGAGATACCCGTCCTGTCCCTGCCCCCACTGCTTTTTTCCTTCCTCACCTCTGCCCAGGGAGAAATTCCAGCAGCAGGTATGGGTGACACATCCTCTTCTTTAGCAGGTGGCAGCCTGGCATCTGCTGCAGAAAGTCCAGCAGAGCCCCACTCACACTGGGCCACCCACAAAGCCGTGGCCTCTCACTCCCTCCCACCAGCCCAGCCCCGAGACTGCTGACAGGGCAGAGAAAATGGCGTCAGGCACAGCTGCAGGGGCTTTTGCTGCCTGGAGTGGTATTTATATTGATCTCAACCCAGGCACACCTGGGGAGGGCTGGCCAGCATGGTAAGGCTGCCCAGGTAGCCAATCATCACCCCTCAGGGGCTCACAGTTGCAGAAAATGGAACTTGCTGAACCGGCCAGGTCCAAGGAACAGGTGTGGGCTCCTGAGAGTCAGGATAGACAAGGGGCTGCAGCTTTGGCTTGTTTTCTAATCATTTTATCTGGCCCATGAGTGGGAGACAACTTCAAGAAAACCCTCTCCTAATGAGAGGAACCCAGGAGTCAGGGAGAGGAGGGGTGGGTGGTGGTTGGAGACAGAGGCCTGGTGCCCTGGGTGCAGTGGAAGTCTCTGGAAGACCAGGTGGAGGGAGGCCACACAGAGTGATGCCCAGGGTCACAGACCTGTCGGAGCTGCTGTTTGTTAGTTCAAGTCCTGCTCTGAGGTGCTCTGTGTCAGCTCTGAGCGACAGGTGAGCTGGGGGTGCTCTTCAATGAGGGCTATGTGCACGGTTCCTGTGTGCCCAGCCCTGCCACGGTACCTGCAAGGGTAGCTCTGTATCCTGGGAGGGGCCTGACCATGAGAGCCCCGTGGGCTGGGTTGGGGGTGGGGTACCTGCCCAGGAGAGCTCCATATCCTGGGATTGGCCTGACCACGAGAGCCCCATGGGCTGCTGGGGACCTGGTAAAGGATGTCAGGACAGTCAGTGAAGCCACCGAGGATATACCTCCAGTTGCTCCTGATTCCTACACCCTGCTGGTCATTCTACCAACCACCAGGACATGGTATTCTGTATTAGTCTTCAATGATGCCTTCTTTTGTATTCCATTAGTCCCAGAGTCACAAGAAATTTTGGCTTGTGAGTGGCAGGACTCAACATACAACTAAAACAATACTTCCGGGCCGTCTTGCCCCAAGGGTTCAAAAATTCCCACACCATCTTTGGGGAAAGCTTAGCTAACGACCGAAAAGTTCTACCTCTGGAAAAGGAAACCCTCCTTCAATATGCAGACGACATTCTGATCGCCAGCCCTACTAAGGAGGCCTCTGAACTACCAAGCCAATAAAGGATAGAAGTTGTCCAAGAAAAAGCTCAAATATCACAGACTGCGGTGACCTGCCTGGGCTTCATTCTCACACAAGGTCAGAGAAGCCCATCCCAGGAAAGGGAAGAAACCATTTGCAGCCTTACCCCTTTCTAAAACTAGAAGACAGCTTAGGGGTTCCTGGGGAGGCCAGGGTTTGCTGCTTCTGGATCCCTAACTACAGTCTACTAGCTGGGCCTCTATATGAAACACTGAAAGGAAAAGATGATGATCCTTTTGAACAGAATCCAGAAGTGGCCTTTCAAGAATGGAAAGAGCAGTCAATTCAGACCCTTGCCCTGGAACTCCCTAATTGAGCTAAACCCTTTGACCTTTCCATTCCCGGTGAAAGGTGAATCGCCATTGGAGAATTAGTGCAAAAACTGGGACCACTTGAAATGGAACAACGCAAGAATGCCATCCAGGTAGGATAAACTACAGTCACCAAGGGGCTTGGCCCACTGCCACATCTGGCCAAGATACTGGCGGTATCTAAAAACCTGGAAATCAGCAGCCCAAAAGGCCACCTCCCTCCTAAGGGAAAAGGACCCCACGTGGTGATCCTAATCACCAACCATGCCCTGAAGTTGCAGGGTTCGCTCCGTGGGCACACCGACCTCGAGTGAGGAGGCCCTCCAACTCCAACATCCAGAGAGATAACCGGAGGCAACAGGGCACCATGACGACTCATGTGAACATCACTTGACCTGGAGTTTCTCTCATAAAACAACAATAGTGTGTCCTGAAGGAGTAGACTACTGCTTGCAGGACTTCCTGCACCCGGAGGGGAGCTAATAATCTTGGCGGGGGAACCGTATATCACACTGTCACCATAGAAAAGCCTACAGACACCGTGATGATGGTGGCCAATAAGACCGGCTGGACTCCTGTTTACTTCAAAAGGCTGTTGACTCAGTGGCCATCATGGTCCTTGATCACCACTGACCCTGGACTGTCTGGGAGTTGAGCGGGCAGGGCTCTGACACCTGGTGCTGTTTTTATGTTAATTCAGGGGCCTAATTGAAGAAAGAGCAGACTACTGGTCAGAGCATCTAGGCTGGCAGAAACGGTCAGCCTAAGGTGGCCGAACAAATGTGGGGCGGGGTGAAACCGGCCCCCACAGCGTCTCTGCACATCTCTTTCCTGGACCCTTAAAGGTCATTAGAATCTATAACACTTCCAATGCTGGTGCTCAGGCGGACGAGCAGGGAGGCAGGGGTCCTGGGGCCAATCAACGTCACCTGGAGGCTGCTGGGGAGAAGTTCTGACCCTCGTCCCCTGGTATGAGGGCTCCCAACTCAGCACTCAGCAGTTACAGAAGAAGGGTCTGCACCCTCAGCACTCCAAGAGTGAGGAACGGGACAAAAGGCAGAGGAGGGGTTTGTCCCCAGCAAAGCCCATTAAAAATCCCTGGGAGATAAAAATAGAATCTGGGCAATAAAGTCAAGTCTGACCTTTTTTATCCTTTGTGCTTTGTCTAATTTCACGTGCTCCTAGGGTCCCGCATGCAGAGGTTCCACACCCGGCACTTCAGACCAGATTTCCTGGTGCAGAATGGCTGGGTCGACACCTCAGCTCCTGGGGCCCAGTGCAGACTCCGAGATATAGAGCCTGAGCTGCAGCCAACCCGGCCCTTGAGAGCTCCGCCCCCTCCCTCCCACTGACTCTGACAGGATCTCTACACAGCAGCCCAGCCCACAGCCCACGGGGTAGTGCATGCTCTCACCTCTCCATTCTCTGATGAAAATATAAAGTTTCCTTTGCTTGGGAACCAAACTCAGTCTCGATCTGTTGGCCCCAATGACACTGGGCAGGGGGACCCTTGTTGGGGTCCACTCTGGAGGATCAGTAACAGAAATTGAGACTATTGTAACTTCAATGAACAGATGTGTGAGCCAAACTGTAGTTAACATAGAACAGTTTATAAGGCTCGGGTAAAATAAGATGTTTCTAACACTTCCATTTGATATTTCCATCACTTTATTATAAGCAAGTTCAGTGAGAAGGTTTGTCCTATTTGTCAGGTCAATATTAGAGAAATGAAGTGATTTCTTTCCAAGGATGTACATCTAATAATCTTGGTTAAAGCTTCAATCTTGTTTTAAATGCTTTTCCATTGAAAATGATACCTCTCTTTCAGCTCCCCCATTTCTGAGAAGTATAAAATCTTATAATTTATTATTACCAAAGGGGAAAGGTGGGAGGAGGGATAAATTAACAGTTTGGAATTAACACATACACACTGCTATGTATAAAATAGATCATCAACAAGGAACTACTGTATAGCACAGGGAACTACACTCAATATTGTGCAATAACCTATAAGGGGAAATAATCGGAAAAAGAATAGATATTTTTATTGACATCATCTATCAATGACAGTTAAAGTGTAACCTAAGGGAAGCCGGTGGTGAGTGCTTCTGACCCTGAAGACTTCAGTCATCTAAAGTTTGGACTCTGCCTACTTCCCAAGGCCCTTAATGAACATATGTGTAGCCGTAGCTTAAAAAACTCCCCAGTTTGGGTTTCGGGGAGACACTGATTTTGAAAAAGCCCTGGTGTTCTCCTTACATGAATGGGACTCTTCCTACTGCTAAAACATGTCTGTCACACCCAGAGGATGGTATACCGTCTGATCGGGAAGAGTTTGGAAAAGGCATCTCATCTCCTCATCTCCTGGTGCTCGGGTTCACCCCTCCAGCGTCTTTACTAACAGTCTCCCCACTTGGAGATGTCAACACTGTCAACATCCTGTTGCGTACAGTTTGGAATTTGTCCAGAGGATGAAGCGGAAGGATGAGGAACAATGAGAGACAAGTCCTAGGTGTTCAGACAGGCACATGTCACTCTAATTTCCAATCAGGAAGATGAATTGACCAAAGGCCAGGGTTGCCCATGGAAACAGTATAGGGCTTGAGGAAATCCCACTGCTTTGTGGCCAGTTCCCATAAACACAAGTTGAACAATGGAACTCAGGGGCAGTAAAATTCACGAAACTGCAGAGTTGAAAATATCTATCACTGAAAAATGTCTTGAGGAAAGTCAGAGAAAAGGATTGGCAAGCAAGGGAGAATGGCAGGAAAGGGATTTGAGGAGGTAGAAAGGACTCGCCATTAAGCACAAGAAAAGGGGCTGAACATTTCCGACATTGCAGTTGGCCAAAAAGGCTGTATGCGTTTTTTTCTGTATATATTCAAGAAAAGGGCATACACTTTTTTAGCCAACCAAACAGGTGGGCACTGGAAATCAATACTACAAAAGATATCACTTCGCATCAGTCAGAAGAGCCATCCTCATAAAGTGTAAACGCCAGAAATGCAGGACAGGGCAAGGAGAGGAGGGAGCCCTGTGAGGCTTATAGTGGAAATGTATATTGCCAACGGCCATTCTGGAGAACTGTATTGTGTTTACTAAAGCATCTAAAAAATGAGCTACAGAGCATAGGGCACTTGCACTCATGGGCGTATATCTTGGGAAAAACAAAAATCGAGAGGACACAGGCACCCCAATGTTTACTGCCTCTCTGTTTAAAAGATCCTCGACTAGGATATAACTTAAATGTCTCTGGAGGGAAAAAATGGATAGAGATGTGGTACTTATGTAGAGTGGAATATTACTCAGCCTGGAAATCAATGAAATATGGCCAGTTGTAACAACTCCGGAGGAGTTACGTATGATCATTCTAAGTGACATAAATATGTAGAAAACACGTGTAAGGCTGCTAAACGGGAAAGGTGGGGAGGGGTGAGGCATCATCCAGGAGGTTGAAATTAGCAAAGATACCATTCCAAATACCAAACTGATAATCAACAAGGCCTACACGGTAACTAAAAGAACTGCACTCAGCACACTCAAGTCACCGGAAAAGAATATCTATGACTGGTAAGAATCTGAAAAAGAAATTATTGATGTCTCTCTGTACGTGAATCAAGTAGATGTACAGCAGCAAGAAACAGAGCTTTGAAAATCAGCTGTAAACAACATAGTAATAAATTGAAAAAAATAAACGACAGAGAGACAGAGAAAACCTCTTACAACTTTTCCTCAGGGACGGTGATGCAACATGGATTGAACACATCTAGACCCACAGCAGGATGAGACATAAGGCTGGAAACTGTTCGCACTAAGAGAAATGTGGGGTTGGGTGAGGAAATGCACACCCTTTAAAGTAATACTACCTGGTACCCATTCAATGGGTCTCAAATCTGCAGGTTCAAGGAATCTTCCTACAGCTAAAACATGCATGGAAAACCCAGAGGACTGTACACCATGTGATCGGGAGATGTGTCTAAAATGCACTTCATTTATCCTCTCCTGGTGCTCCTGTTCATCATTCCAGCCACGTTACTTAGAATCTCCCCACTTAGAGAATCAGCACATTTAAACTTCTGTTTCACACATTTTGCAAATTGTGAGGAGGATGAACGGGAACAGGGGGAAACAATGAGAGAATAGTTGTAGGGGTTTGGACGGGCACATGTCACTCTAATTTCCCATTAAGAATAAGAATTAAAAAAAGGCTCAGCCCGCCTCGCCGGAGCCAAAATAGGGCCTGAAGCAATCCTGCAGTTTTGAGGCCAGCTCACAAAAGAGCAACTTAAAAAATGGAGCTCAGGGTCACTGCAATTCACAAACCTGCAGAGTTATAAATGAAAACTAACGTCCAAAAATATGTTGAGGTAAGGCAAAGAAGAGGATCTGAATGCAAGACAGAATTGCAAGAAACAGATTTCAAGAGATAGATTGGACTCGCCTTTAAAGCACATGAAAAGCGGCAGAATTTCGACAATGATGCAGTTGGCCCAAAAGGGAGTATGTGTTATTTCCTGAATATATCCAGGAAAAAACGCATACGCACTTTATGGGCAACCAAGCAAGCAAGCAATGCAAATGTGCACAACAAAGAAGTCTCATTTCCCACCGGTCAAAAGGGCCATCCGAAAAAATTGTAAAAACCAGAAATGCAGGACAGGCCATGGAGAACAGGGAGCCTTTATACGCTGATGGACAGTGTGTGAACTGCCGAGAGCCACTCTGGAGAAGTGTATGGTGGTTCCTAAATCATCTAAAAAACAGAGCGACAGAGCATAGGGCACTTCCAATCACGGGAGTATATCTAGGGAAGTCTAAAAATCAACAAGACACAAGCACACCACAGTTTAGGGCTACTCTGTTTACAAGAACCTCAACTTCAGTACACCTTAAATATCCCAGGAAAGAGAACAATGGATAAAGAAAATGTGGTACTTATGTACAATGGAATATCTCTTCACCATGAAATCAATGTAATAAGGCTAGTAGAAGGATAAAGAGTGGATTGAGGTCCGATAATACTACTTGAAATAAGTCAAACAGAAAAAGAAACATATCATAAGATATCACTTATAGAGGGAGGATAAATATGGCTGCACAAAAAATGAATGACAAAACAGAACAGTGTCTCACATTTAGAAAACACACTTATGTCAGCTTAAGGGGAAAGGAGAGGTGGGGTGATGCATAAAACCAGAGTTTGAAATTAGCACAGATACCGTTCAATAAACCAAATAGGTATCAGACAAGATCTACACCTTGCTCAATGAACTGGCCTCAACACACCCTATACACCACAGAGAAATATATCTGAGTAATAAGAATCTTAAAACCCATGTATTGATATATCTCCATAAGGGAATCAAGTGTGCACAGAGCGGCACAAACACAGCAGTGAAAATGAGCTAAACCTCATTATAGAAATAAATTTTAAAACCAAAACGCAGAAACAATGAAAGAGAGAAAAATTCTTACAAAATTCGCTCAGGGGCTGTGATGCAACCTGGAATGACCACATATAAACCCACAGCTGGATAAGACATAAGGCTGGACACTTGGGGCTGAAAGGATTGGAGAGCTTTGGTGAGCAACTGCCGAAAGTTTAATGCAATACTTCATGCTACTTATTCCAAGGGTCCCAACACTCCAAGTTGAAGGGAATCTTCCTACAGCTAAACCATGCATGGGAAATCCAGCAGATGGTATACCATATGATCGGGAAAGGTTTCTAAAATGCACCTCATTTTCCTCTCCTGGGGCTCCGGATCAACATTCCAGCCACTTTACTAACAACATCTCCACATGGAGAGTCAATGCCTTTAAGTTCCGGTATCGCACAGTCTGCAGTTAGTGCGGAGGATGAATGGGAATAGGGGGAACCAGTGAGAAAATAGCTGTAGCGGTTTCAATGGGCACATGTCACTCTAATTTCACATCAGGAAGAAGAATTAACCAAAGGCAGAGCAAGGCGCCCCAGAAGAAGAATAGGGCCTGAAGAAATCCTGTGGATATGAGGCAAGATCAAAAAATAAGAGCTGAAAAATGGAGCTAAGGGCCACTGCAATTGAAAAACCTGCAGAGTTATAAAGGCCAACTATTTTCCAAACGTATATTGAGGTAAGGCTATGAAGAGGAACTGAGAGCAAGGCAGAACTGCAGGAAACCGATTTCAGGAGGTAGACTGGAATTGCACTGAAAACATATGAAAAGACTCAGAACGTCGACAATGATGCACTTGGCCAAAAAGGGCGTATGCGTTCTTTCCTGAATATATTCAGGAAGAAACGCATATGCACTTTCTGGCCAACCAAGCAAGCTCGCAAAGGAAATCTGCACTACAATGAAGTCTCACTGCCCCCCGGTCAAAGGGCCTTCTGAAAAAAGTGTAAAATCCAGAAAGGCAGGACAGGCCATGGAGAACTGGGAGCCTTGTTATGCTGATGGGCGAGATGTAAATGGCCAACAGCCACTCTGGAGAAGTGTATGGTGTTTCCTGAAACATCCAAAAAACTAAGCAACAGAGCCTAGGGCACTTCCACTTATGGTCCTATAGCTTAGGGAAATTAAAATCAAAAAGACACAGCCACCCCAAAGTTTGGGATGGCTCTGTTTACAAGAACCTCGTTTACGGTACAAGTTAAATATCGCAAAAAGCGAAAAATGGATAAAGAAGTTGTGGTACTTACGTACAATGCAATATCACTCAGCAATGAAATCTATGTCATCAGGCCCGGAGCAGCATAATGAGTGGATTCAGGTACGATGATTCTAAGTGAAATTAGTCACACAGAAAAAGAAACATCATAAGATATCACTACTACACGGAATGTAAACTTGGCTACACAGGAACTGAATTACAAAACAGAACAGGGTCAAAAATGTAGAAAACCAACTTATGCTTGCTTAAGGGGAAAGCCGATATGGGGTGCTGCATGAAACCAGAGATTAAAATTGGCACAGATACCGTTCCATAAGCCAAAAATATAATAGACAAAAGGTACTCCTTGCTCAACGAAGTGGACACAACACCCTATATTAAACGCCTAGGAATATACCTGACTAGTAAGAATCTACCTGACTAGTAAGAATCTTAAAACCTATAGATTTATATGTCTCCGAAAGAGAATCAAGCGTGTGTACAGCGGCATAAACGCAGCAGTGATAGGATTGGTGAGGTTCGGTGAGCAAATGCAGACCCTTTGAAGTCATATTGCATGGTACCCATTCCATGGGTCTCAACTCTCCAGGTTTAAGGGATTCTTCCTTCAGCTAAAACATGCATGTGGAACCCAGAGTATGATCCACCATGTGATCGGGAAACGTGTTCAAATGTGTCTCAGTATTCGTCCCCTGGTACTCGGGTGCAACATTCCAGACGCTTTACTAACACTCTCCCCACTTGGAGAGTCAGTGCCTTTAACCTCCTGTATGGCCCAATTTGCAATTTCTGTGGAAAATGAACAGGAATAGGGAGAACCAATGAGAGACTAGGTGGAGGTGTCTGGACGGGCAAATTTAACTCTCATTTCCCACCAGGAAGAGGAATTAACCAAAGGCTCAGCGTGCCATGCCGGAACCACACTAGGACCAGAAGCAATCCTGCGGTGTTGCGGCCAGCTCACAAGAAAGCGAGTTGAAGAAAGGAGCTCAGGGGCACTGTAATTCACAAACCTGCAGAGTTATAAATGACAGCTATCTTCCAAAAATATATTGAAGTAAGGCTGCCAAGAGGAGTTGAAAGTGGGGCAGAATTGCAGGAAACCGATTTCTGGAGGTACACTGGAATTGCATGTAAAGCATAGGAAAAGAGGCAGAACGTCCACAATGATGCACTTGGCCAAAAAGGACGTATGCGTTTTTTCCTGAATATATTCAGGAAAAAACGCATATGCCCTTTTTGGCCAACCAAGCAAGCTTGCAAAGGAAATCTGCACTACAATGAAGTCTCACTGCCCCCCGGTCAAAAGGGCCATCTGAAAAAAGTGTAAAATCCAGAAAGGCAGGACAGGCCATGGAGAACTGGGAGCCTTGTTTTGCTGATGGGCGGGATGTAAATTGCCAGCAGCCACTCTGGAGAAGTGTATGGTGTTTCCTGAAACATCCAAAAAACAAAGCAACAGAGCCTAGGGCACTTCCACTTATGGTCCTATAGCTTAGGGAAATTAAAATCAAAAAGACACAGCCACCCCAAAGTTTGGGACGGCTCTGTTTACAAGAACCTCGTTTACCGAACAAGTTCAATATCACAGAAAGCGAAAAATGGATAAAGAAGTTGTGGTACTTATGTACAATGCAATATCACTCAGCAATGAAATCTATGTCATCAGGCCCGTAGCAGCATAATGAGTGGATTCAGGTACGATGATTCTAAGTGAAATTAGTCACACAGAAAAAGAAACATCATAAGATATCACTAATACACGGAATGTAAACTTGGCTACACAAGAACTGAATTACAAAACAGAACAGGGTGTCAAATGTAGAAAACCAACTTATGCTTGCTTAAGGGGACGGGTGAGTTGGGGTGCTGCATAAAAACAGAGATTGAAATGAGCACAGATACCGTTCCATAAGCCAAATATGTAATAGACAAGAGCTACTCCTTGCTCAACGAAGTGGACTCAACACCCCATATTAAACGCCTAAGAATATACCTGACTAGTAAGAATCTACCTGACTAGTAAGAATCTTAAAACCTATGGATTTATATGTCTCCGAAAGAGAATCAAGCGTGTGTACGGTGGCATAAACGCAGCAGTGATAGGATTGCTGAGGTTCGGTGAGCAAATGCAGACCCTTGGAAGTCATATTGCATGGTACCCATTCCATGGGTCTCAACTCTCCCTGTTTAACGGATTCTTCCTTCAGCTAAAACATGCATGTGGAACCCAGAGTATGATCCACCGTGTGATCGGAAAACGTGTTCAAATGTGTCTCAATTTTCGTTTCCTGGTACTCGGGTGCAACATTCCAGACGCTTTACTAACACTCTCCCCACTTGGAGAGTCAGTGTCTTTAACCTCCTGTTTGGCCCAGTTTGCAATTTCTGTGGAAAATGAACAGGAATAGGGAGAACCAATGAGAGACTAGGTGGAGGTGTCCAGACGGGCAAATTTAACTCTCATTTCCCACCAGGAAGAGGAATTAACCAAAGGCTCAGCGTGCCATGCCGGAACCACACTAGGACCAGAAGCAATCCTGCGGTGTTGCGGCCAGCTCACAAGAAAGCGAGTTGAAGAAAGGAGCTCAGGGGCACTGTAATTCACAAACCTGCAGAGTTATAAAGGACAGCTATCTTCCAAAAATATATTGAAGTAAGGCTGCCAAGAGGAGTTGAAAGGGGGGCAGAATTGCAGGAAACCGATTTCAGGAGGTAGACTGGAATTGCATGTAAAGCATAGGAAAAGAGGCAGAACGTCCACAATGATGCACTTGGCCAAAAAGGGCGTATGCGTTTTTTCCTGAATATATTCAGGAAAAAACGCATACGCCCTTTTTGGCCAACCAAGCAAGCTTGCAAAGGAAATCTGCACTACAATGAAGTCTCACTGCTCCCCGGTCAAAAGGGCCATCTGTAAAAAGTGTAAAATCCAGAAAGGCAGGACAGGCCATGGAGAACTGGGAGCCTAGTTATGCTGATGGGCGGGATGTCAATTGCCAGCAGCCACTCTGGAGAAGTGTATGGTGTTTCCTGAAACATCCAAAAAACAAAGCAACAGAGCCTAGGGCACTTCCACTTATGGTCCTATAGCTTAGGGAAATTAAAATCAAAAAGACACAGCCACCCCAAAGTTTGGGACGGCTCTGTTTACAAGAACCTCGTTTACGGTACAAGTTCAATATCACAGAAAGCGAAAAATGGATAAAGAAATTGTGGTACTTACGTACAATGCAATATCACTCAGCAATGAAATCTATGTCAACAGGCCCGTAGCAGCATAATGAGTGGATTCAGGTACGATGATTCTAAGTGAAATTAGTCACACAGAAAAAGAAACATCATAAGATATCACTAATACACGGAATGTAAACTTGGCTACACAAGAACTGAATTACAAAACAGAACAGGGTGTCAAATGTAGAAAACCAACTTATGCTTGCTTAAGGGGACGGGTGAGTTGGGGTGCTGCATAAAACCAGAGATTGAAATGAGCACAGATACCGTTCCATAAGCCAAATATGTAATAGACAAGAGCTACTCCTTGCTCAACGAAGTGGACTCAACACTCCATATTAAACGCCTAAGAATCTACCTGACTAGTAAGAATCTTAAAACCTATGGATTTATATGTCTCCGAAAGAGAATCAAGCGTGTGTACAGCGGCATAAACGCAGCAGTGATAGGATTGGTGAGGTTCGGTGAGCAAATGCAGACCCTTTGAAGTCATATTGCATGGTACCCATTCCATGGGTCTCAACTCTCCCTGTTTAAGGGATTCTTCCTTCAGCTAAAAGATGCATGTGGAACCCAGAGTATGATCCACCGTGTGATCGGAAAACGTGTTCAAATGTGTCTCAGTTTTCGTTTCCTTGTACTCGGGTGCAACATTCCAGACGCTTTACTAACACTCTCCCCACTTGGAGAGTCAGTGCCTTTAACCTCCTGTTTGGCCCAGTTTGCAATTTCTGTGGAAAATGAACAGGAATAGGGAGAACCAATGAGAGACTAGGTGGAGGTGTCCGGACGGGCAAATTTAACTCTCATTTCCCACCAGGAAGAGGAATTAACCAAAGGCTCCGCGTGCCATGCTGGAACTAAATTAGGGCCTGAGGAGATCCTGCGGTGTTGTGGCCAGCTCACAAGAAAGCGAGTTGAAGAAAGGAGCTCAGGGGCACTGTAATTCAGAAACTTTCGGAGTTATAAATGACAGCTATCATCCAAAATTATGCTGAAGTAAGGCTGCGAAGAGGACTTGAATGCAGGGCAGAATTGCTGGAAATTGATTTCAAAACGTACACGGGAGTAGCTCTTAAAGCATAGGAAAAGAGACAGAACTTGGAAAATAATGCACTTGGCAAAAAAGGGCATATGTGTTTTATCCAGAGCTCTCATAACTGAGGGGAGGAGATTCCCAGCAGGCTCCAACTGCCACCTGAGGGCTCACATTGCCAAGGCAACGTTAGAATGCCAGGCAGGAGTTACCTCACAGCAGAGGTCCCACCTCACAGAAGGGTGAGAAACCCAGCCAACATCAGACTCTCACCAGAGGGCCCACATCACCAAGGGGATGGGAACCAGGCAGGAGTGTCTTCACATCAGTGGGGCCACATCATCGAAAGCTGAGGTACTCAGCACATGTGTCCTCAAACCAGAGGACCCACATCACCAAGGACCTCGGAGTGAGGCAGGCAGGAGTAGCCTCACAACACTGGGCACATAGAATAAAAAAGTGAGGAATCCAGCAGTTGGAACCTCCCAGCAGGCGGCCCAGAGCACCGAGGCTATGGGATCCAGGCCACAGTGAACTCACAGAAGAGGGCCCATGTCATGAAACTGAGCAACCCAGCCATTGGGACCTCAGAGCAGGAGGCCCACATCCCCATGGGGATGGAATTCTGGTAGGAGTGTCCTCGCACCACTGAGAACGTATCAGAAAATTTTGGGCGACCAGCAGTTAGGGCCTGGCGCCAGAGGACCCTCATCACCAAGGGAAGGAGGCTCCCAGCAGGCTCCAACTGCCACCAGAGGGCTGACGTCGCCAAGGCGATGTGTGCCAACCAGGCACGAATGACCTCACAGCAGAGGGTCCACCTCAGAGAAGTGTGACGAACCCAGTCAGGATCAGACTCGCACCAGAGGGCCCACATCACCAAATGGATTGGAACCAGGCAGGAGTGTCCTCACATGAGTAGGGCCACATCATCTAAAGGTGAGGAACCCAGAACATGTGGCTTCAAACCATAGGACACCCATCACCAAGGGGCTGGGAGTGAGGCAGGCAGGAGGAGCCTCTTAACAGAGGGCCCAAAAATAAGAAAGGTGAGGAATCCAGCAGTTGGAACCTCCCAGCAGGCGGCCCAGAGCACAGAGGCTAGAGGAACCAGGCCAGAGTGAACTAACACCAGACAGCCCACATCATGAAACTGTGAGCAACCCAGACATTGGGACCTCAGAGCAGAAGGCCCACATCCCCATGGTGATGGGAACATGACAGGAGTGTCCTGGCATCACTGGGCTCACATCAGAAAACGTGGGGTGCTCAGAAGTTAGGGCCTGACGCTAGAGGGCACTCATCACCGAGAGGATGAGGCTCCCAGCAGGCTCCAGCTGCCACCAGAGGGCCAACGTCGCCAAGGCGATGTGTGCCAGCCTGGCAGGAGTGACCTCACAGCAGAGGGCCCACCTCACAGAAGGGTGAGGAACACAGCCAGGATCAGACTCTCACCAGAGGGCCCACATCACCAAGGGGATGGGAACCAGGCAGGAGTGTCCCCACACCAGTGGGACAACATCATCGAAAGGTGAGGATCCCAGCACATGTGTCCTCAAACCAGAGGAACCACATCACCAAGGGGTTCGGAATGAGGCTGGCAGGACTGGCCTCACAACACAGGGTCCATAGAATATAAAAGTTGAGGAATCCAGCAGTTGGAACCTCCCAGCAAGTGGCCCAGAGCACCGAGGCTATGGGATCCAGGCCGCAGTGAACTCACAGCAGAGGGCCCACATCATGAACCTGTGAGCAGCCCAGCTGTTGGGACCTCAGAACAGAAGGCCCACATCCCCATTGGGATGGGAACCTGGCAGGAGTGGCTTTGCACCACTTAGCACATATCAGAAAATGTTAGGAGCCCAGCAGTTAGGGCCTGATGCCAGGGGGCCCTCATAACTGAGGGGAGGAGACTCCCAGCAGGTTCCAACTGCCAACAGAGGGCCCACGTCTACAAGGTGGCATGCACCAGCCAGGCAGTAGTGACCTCACAGCAGAGGGCCTATCTCACAGAAGGGTGAGGAACCGAGGCAGGATGAGACTCTCACCAGAGGGCCCACAACACCAAGGGGATGGGAACCAGTCAGGACTGTCCTCCCACCAGTGGGACCACATCATCGAAAGGTGAGGAACCCAGCACATGTGGCCTCATATCAGAGGACATACATCACAAAGGGGATGGGAGTGAGGCAGGTAGGAGTAGCCTAAAAACAGAGGGCCCAAAGAATAAAAAAAGTGAGGAATCCAGCATTTGGAACCTCCCAGCAGGCGGCCAAGAGCACAGAAGCTATGGGATGCAGGCAGGAGTTAACTAACACCAGAGAGCCCACATCATGAAACTGTGAGCAACCCAGGCATTGGGACCTCAGAGCAGAAAGCCCACATCCCCATGGGGATGGGAACCTGACAGGAGTGTCCTGGCATCACTGGGCTCACATCAGAAAACGTGGGGAGCCCAGCAGTTAGAGCCTGATGCTAGAGGGCCATCATCACCGAGGGCAGGAGGCTCCCAGCAGGTTCCATGTGCCAACAGAGGGCCCACGTCGCCAAGGTGATGTGTGCAAGTCAGGCAGGATTGACCTCACAGCAGAGGGCCTACCTCACAGAAGAGTGAGGAACTCAGCCAGGATAAGACTGTCACCAGAAGGCCCACATCACCAAGGGGATGGGAACCAGGCAGGAGTGTCCTCACACCAGTGGGGCCACATCATTGAAAGTTGCCTAACCCAGCACATGTGGCCTCAAACCAGAAGACCCACATCACGAAGGGGTTGCGAGTGAGGCAGGCAGGAGGAGCATCACAACACAGGACCCATAGAATACAAAAGTTGAGGAATCGAGCAGTTGGAACCTCCCAGCAGGCAGCCAAGACCACAGAGGCTATGGGATCCAGGCCACAGTGAACTAACACCAGAGAGCCCACATCATGAAATTGTGATCAACCCAGCCGTTGGAACCTCAGAGCAGAAGGCCCACATCCCCATGGGGATGGGAACCTAAGAGGAGTGCTTGAGCAACACTGGGCTCACTAAGAAAAGTTGGGGAGCCCAGCAGTTAGGGCCTGACGTCAGAGGGCCCTCATCACAGAGCTGAGGAGGCTCCCAGCAGGGTCCAATTGCCACCAGAGGGCTCATGTCAACAAGGCGAGGTGAGCAACCCAGGCAAGAGTTACCTGATAGTAGAGGGCCCACCTCACAGATGGGTGAGGAACCCAGCCAGGATCAGACTCTCACCAGAGGGCCCACATCACAAAGGGGATGGGACCCAGTCAGGATTATCCTCACACCAGTGGGGCCTCATCATCTTAAGGTGAGGAACCCAGCACATGTGTCCTCAAACCAGAGGACCCACATCACCAAGGGCCTTGGAGTGAGGCAGGCAGGAGTAGCCTCACAACACAGGGCACATAATATAAAAAACGTGAGGATTCCAGCATTTAGACCTTCCAGCAGGCGGCCCAGAACACCGAGGCTATGGGATCCAGGCCACAGTGAACTCACAGCAGAGGGCCCACATCACAAAACTGTGAGCAACCCAGGAGTTGAGACCTCAGCGCAGAAGGACCACATCCCCATGGGAATGGGAACCTGGCTGGAGTGTCCTCGCACCACTGGGCGCACATCAGAAAATGTGGGGAGCCCACCATTTAGGGCCTGACGCCAGAGGGCCGTCATCACCGAGAGGAGGAGGCGCCCTGCACGCTCCAACTGCCACCAGAGGGCTCACGTCTCCAAGGTGACGTGTGCCAGCCAGGCAGGAGTGACCTCACAGCAGAGGGCCTACCTCACAGAACGTTGAGGAACCCAGCCAGGATTAGACTCTCGCCAGAGGGCCCACCTCACCAAGGGGATGGGAACCAGGCAGGAGTGTCCTCACACGAGTGGGGTCACATCATCGAAAGGTGAGGAACGCAGCACATGTGGCCTCAAGCCATAGGACAGTCATCACCAAGGGGCTGGCAGTGAGGCAGGCAGGAGGAGCCTCACAACAGAGGGCACATAGAATAAAAAAGTTGAGGAATCCAGCAGTTGGAACCTCCCAGCAGGCGGCTCAGAGCACCGATGATAAGGGATCCTTGCCGGAGTGAACTCACAGCAGAGGGCCCACATCATGGTACTGTGAGCAAGCCAGCCGTTTTGACCTCAGAGCAGAAGGCCCATATCGCCATGGGGATGGGAACCTGGCAAGAGTCTCCTCACTCACTTGGCGCACATCAGAAAATGTGGGGAGCCCAGCAGTTATGGCCTAAGGCAAGAGGGCCCTCATCACCGAGGGGAGGAGGATCCCAGCACACTCCAACTGCCACCAGAGGGCCCACGTCGCCAAGGTGACGTGTGCCAGACAGGCATGATTGACCTCACAGCAGAGGGCCCACCTCACAGAAGGGTGAGGAACCCAGCCAGGATCAGACTCTCACCTGAGGGCCCACATCAGCAAGGGGATGGGAACCAGTCAGGACTGTCTTCCCTCCAGTGGGGTCACATCATCGAAAGGTGCGGAACCCAGCACATGTGGCCTCAAATCAGAGGACACATATCACAAAGGGAATGGGAGTGAGGCAGGCAGGAGTAGCCTAGAAACAGAGGGCCCAAAGAATAAGAAAGGTGAGGAATCCAGCAGTTGGAACCTCCCAGCAGGCGGCCCAGAGCACAGAAGCTATGGGATGCAGGCAGGAGTGAACTAACAGCAGAGAGCCCACATCATGAAACTGTGAGCAACCCAGGCTTTGGGACCTCAGAGCAGAAGGCCCACACCCCAATGGGGATGTGAACCTGGCTGGAGTGTCCTCGCACCACTGGGCGCACACCACAAAATGTAGGGAGCCCAGCAGTTAGGGCCTGATGCCAGAGGGCCCTCATCACCGAGGAGAGGAGGCTCCCAGCAGGCTCCAAGTGCCACCAGAGGGCTCATGTCCACAAGGCGAGGTGAGCAAGCCAGGCAAGAGTGACCTCACATCAGACGGCCTACCTCACAGATGGGTGAG
The DNA here is from genome assembly GCF_964270905.1 of Leucopleurus acutus. Lineage (NCBI taxonomy): Eukaryota > Metazoa > Chordata > Mammalia > Artiodactyla > Delphinidae > Leucopleurus > Leucopleurus acutus. The sequence continues at coordinate 142,827 of NW_028138995.1, forward strand.
GAACCCAGCCGGGATCAGACTCTCAACAGAGGGCCCACATCACCAAGGGGATGTGAACCAGGCAGGAGTCTCCTAAGACCATTGGTCCCACATCATCGAAAGGTGAGGAACCCAGCACATGTGGCCTCAAACCAGACGACACACATCACGAAGGGGCTGGGAGTGAGGCAGGCAGGAGGATCCTCACAACAGAGGGCCCAAAAAATTAAAAAAGTGAGGAATCCAGCAGTTGGAACCTCCCAGCAGGCAGCCAAGAGCACAGAGGCTATGGGATCCAGGCTTCTGTGAACTAACACCAGAGAGCCCACATCATGAAAATGTGAACAACCCAGCCGTTGGGACCTCAGAGCAGAAGGCCCACATCCCCATGGAGATGGGATCCTAAGAGGAGTGCCAAAGCATCACTGGGCTCCCTAAGAAAAGTTGGTGAGCCCAGCAGTTAGGGCCTGACGCAAGAGGACCCTCATCACCGGGGGAAGAGATTCCCAGCACGCTCCAACTGCCACCACACGGCTGACTTCACCAAGGCAATGTGTGCCAGCCATGCAGGAGTGACCTATCAGCAGAGGGTCTCCCTCACAGGTGGGTGAGGAACAAAGCCAGGAACAGACTCTCACCAGGGGGTCCACATAACCACGTGGATGAGAACCAAGCAGGAGTGTCCTCACACTAGTGGGGCCACATCATTGAAAGGTGAGGAACCCAGCAAAAGTGGCCACAAACCAGAGGACCCACATCACCAAGGGGTTGAGAGTGAGGTAGGTGTCTGGACGGGCATATTTAACACTCATTTCCCACCAGGAAGAGGAATTAACCAAAGGCTCAGCGTGCCCTGCCAGAAGCAGATTAGGGCCTGAAGCAGTCTTGCGGGTTTGCGGCCTGCTCACAAGAAAGCGAGTTGAAGAAAGGAGCTCAGGGGCCCTGTAATTCACAAACCTGCAGAGTTATAAATGACAGATAACGTCCAAAAATATATTGAAGTAAGGCTGCGAAGAGGACTTGAAAGCGGGGCAGAATTGCAGGAAACCGATTTCAGGAGGTAGACTGGATTTGCATTTAAAGCATAGGAAAAGAGGCAGAACATCGACAATGATGCACTTGGCAACAAAGGGCGTATGAGTTTGTTCCTGAATATATTCAGGAAAAAACACATACGCCCTTTTTGGCAAACCAAGCAAGCTTGCAATGGAAATCCGAACTACTATGAAGTGTCACTTCCCCCCGGTCTAAAGGGCCACTGAGAAAAGTGTAAAATCCAGAAAGGCAAGACAGGCCATGGGGAAAAAGGAGCCTTGTTATGCTTATGGGCGGGATGTACATTGCCAACAGCCACTCTGGAGAAGTGTATGGTGTTTCCTGATACATCTGAAAAACAAAGCAACAGAATCTAGGGCATTTCCACTTATGGTCCTATAGCTTAGGGAAATTAAAATCAAAAAGACACAGCCACCCCAAAATTTACAACGGCTCTGTTTACAGGAGCCTCTTCTACAGTACAAGTTAAATATCCCAGAGAACAAATAATTGATAAAGAAGTTGCGGTACTTATGTACAACAGAATACCACTCAGCAATGAAATCTGTGTCACCAGGCCTGTACCAGCATAATGAGTGGATTGAGGCATGATGATTCTAAGTGAAATAAGTCACACAGAAAAAGAAACATCATAAGGTATCACTAATGCACGGAATGTAAACTTGGCTACACATGAACTGAATTACAAAACAGAACAGGGTCTCAAGTTTAGAAAACCAACTTATGCTTGCTTAAGGGGAAAGGTGAGTTGGGGTGCTGCATAAAACCAGAGTTTGAAATTAGCACAGATACCGTTCCATAAGCCAAATATGTAATAGACAAGACCTACCCGTTGCTCAACGAAATGGACTCAACAATGAGGTATCACCTCACACCTGTTAGAATGGGCATCATCTGAAAATCTACAAACAACAAATGCTGGAAAGGGTGTGGAGAAAAGGAACACTCTTCCACTATTGTTGGGAATATAAATTGATACAGTCACTATGGAGAACAATATGGAGTTTCTTAAGAAACTAATAATAGAATTACCATATGATACAGCAATCCCAGGACTGGACATATACTCAGACAAAACCATAAATCAAAAAGAGACATTCACCGCAATGTTCATTGCATCACTATTTACAATATCGAGGTAATGGAAGCAACCTAAATGCCCACAGACAGACGAATGCATAAAGCTGTGGTACATATATAAAATGGAATATTACTAAGCCATGAAAGGAATGAAATTGGGTCATTTGTAGAGACGTCGATGGATCTAGAGACTGTCCTACAGAGTGAAGTAAGTCAGAAAGAGAAAAACAAATCTTGTATATTCATGCATATATGTGGAACCTAGAAAAACTGTACAGATTAACCATTTTGCAAGGCATAAATAGAGCAACAGATGTAGACAACAATCGTATGGACAACAAGGGGGGAAAGCTCTTGGAGGGGTGGTGGTGGGAGGAGTTGAGAGATTGGGATTGGCATGTAAACATTTATATGTATAAAATAGATAACCAATGAGAACCTGCTGTATAAAAATATAAAATAAAATTCAAAATTAAAAAGAAATAAAATTTAAAAAATAAAACAGAAAAAACAATTATTCCCTTCACATACATGTATTTATATGAATAAATTATTTCCATGCTTATATCTGTAAATACAAAAAAGAGGAATAAAATCTACCTTGAACCAAAAACGAAAAAGAGAAAAAAAAAACAGAACCCACCAGTTACTCAGAGGAAAACCGTATCAGGGCACTTGCTCCAGTTGTAAACAATTCTGAAGTTGGTCAGTGGTGGGGAATCGTCTCCCATTCAGCCAGCAGCCCCCACACAACAAGCGTCCTCATTGCAAAGCTGGGGCACCGTGCCGAGGCATCTGTGAGTAAACGTGAGCTGAGCCCCAGGCCACTTGCTGCTGAACTGTTCCCACCCTTCCCAGGTAAAACACCTGAATATATACAAGGACTTGAAAGCCTAGAGGAAGGGCCATGGAGCCACACGAGTGACAGCATGCCAGCTGACTTGGTGCCTGCAGGCCAGCCAGGATAGTCCTGGCCCTGGGTGCTCTTCTGGAAGATTTCCATTTCCCTGCCTGAGATACCCGTCCTGTCCCTGCCCCCACTGCTTTTTTCCTTCCTCACCTCTGCCCAGGGAGAAATTCCAGCAGCAGGTATGGGTGACACATCCTCTTCTTTAGCAGGTGGCAGCCTGGCAACTGCTGCAGAAAGTCCAGCAGAGCCCCACTCACACTGGGCCACCCACAAAGCCGTGGCCTCTCACTCCCTCCCACCAGCCCAGCCCCGAGACTGCTGACAGGGCAGAGAAAATGGCGTCAGGCACAGCTGCAGGGGCTTTTGCTGCCTGGAGTGGTATTTATATTGATCTCAACCCAGGCACACCTGGGGAGGGCTGGCCAGCATGGTAAGGCTGCCCAGGTAGCCAATCATCACCCCTCAGGGGCTCACAGTTGCAGAAAATGGAACTTGCTGAACCGGCCAGGTCCAAGGAACAGGTGTGGGCTCCTGAGAGTCAGGATAGACAAGGGGCTGCAGCTTTGGCTTGTTTTCTAATCATTTTATCTGGCCCATGAGTGGGAGACAACTTCAAGAAAACCCTCTCCTAATGAGAGGAACCCAGGAGTCAGGGAGAGGAGGGGTGGGTGGTGGTTGGAGACAGAGGCCTGGTGCCCTGGGTGCAGTGGAAGTCTCTGGAAGACCAGGTGGAGGGAGGCCACACAGAGTGATGCCCAGGGTCACAGACCTGTCGGAGCTGCTGTTTGTTAGTTCAAGTCCTGCTCTGAGGTGCTCTGTGTCAGCTCTGAGCGACAGGTGAGCTGGGGGTGCTCTTCAATGAGGGCTATGTGCACGGTTCCTGTGTGCCCAGCCCTGCCACGGTACCTGCAAGGGTAGCTCTGTATCCTGGGAGGGGCCTGACCATGAGAGCCCCGTGGGCTGGGTTGGGGGTGGGGTACCTGCCCAGGAGAGCTCCATATCCTGGGATTGGCCTGACCACGAGAGCCCCATGGGCTGCTGGGGACCTGGTAAAGGATGTCAGGACAGTCAGTGAAGCCACCGAGGATATACCTCCAGTTGCTCCTGATTCCTACACCCTGCTGGTCATTCTACCAACCACCAGGACATGGTATTCTGTATTAGTCTTCAATGATGCCTTCTTTTGTATTCCATTAGTCCCAGAGTCACAAGAAATTTTGGCTTGTGAGTGGCAGGACTCAACATACAACTAAAACAATACTTCCGGGCCGTCTTGCCCCAAGGGTTCAAAAATTCCCACACCATCTTTGGGGAAAGCTTAGCTAACGACCGAAAAGTTCTACCTCTGGAAAAGGAAACCCTCCTGCAATATGCAGACGACATTCTGATCGCCAGCCCTACTAAGGAGACCTCTGAACTACCAAGCCAATAAAGGATAGAAGTTGTCCAAGAAAAAGCTCAAATATCACAGACTGCGGTGACCTGCCTGGGCTTCATTCTCACACAAGGTCAGAGAAGCCCATCCCAGGAAAGGGAAGAAACCATTTGCAGCCTTACCCCTTTCTAAAACTAGAAGACAGCTTAGGGGTTCCTGGGGAGGCCAGGGTTTGCTGCTTCTGGATCCCTAACTACAGTCTACTAGCTGGGCCTCTATATGAAACACTGAAAGGAAAAGATGATGATCCTTTTGAACAGAATCCAGAAGTGGCCTTTCAAGAATGGAAAGAGCAGTCAATTCAGACCCTTGCCCTGGAACTCCCTAATTGAGCTAAACCCTTTGATCTTTCCATTCCCGGTGAAAGGTGAATCGCCATTGGAGAATTAGTGCAAAAACTGGGACCACTTGAAATGGAACAACGCAAGAATGCCATCCAGGTAGGATAAACTACAGTCACCAAGGGGCTTGGCCCACTGCCACATCTGGCCAAGATACTGGCGGTATCTAAAAACCTGGAAATCAGCAGCCCAAAAGGCCACCTCCCTCCTAAGGGAAAAGGACCCCACGTGGTGATCCTAATCACCAACCATGCCCTGAAGTTGCAGGGTTCGCTCCGTGGGCACACCGACCTCGAGTGAGGAGGCCCTCCAACTCCAACATCCAGAGAGATAACCGGAGGCAACAGGGCACCATGACGACTCATGTGAACATCACTTGACCTGGAGTTTCTCTCATAAAACAACAATAGTGTGTCCCGAAGGAGTAGACTACTGCTTGCAGGACTTCCTGCACCCGGAGAGGAGCTAATAATCTTGGCGGGGGAACCGTATATCACACTGTCACCATAGAAAAGCCTACAGACACCGTGATGATGGTGGCCAATAAGACCGGCTGGACTCCTGTTTACTTCAAAAGGCTGTTGACTCAGTGGCCATCATGGTCCTTGATCACCACTGACCCTGGACTGTCTGGGAGTTGAGTGGGCAGGGCTCTGACACCTGGTGCTGTTTTTATGTTAATTCAGGGGCCTAATTGAAGAAAGAGCAGACTACTGGTCAGAGCATCTAGGCTGGCAGAAACGGTCAGCCTAAGGTGGCCGAACAAATGTGGGGCGGGGTGAAACCGGCCCCCACAGCGTCTCTGCACATCTCTTTCCTGGACCCTTAAAGGTCATTAGAATCTATAACACTTCCAATGCTGGTGCTCAGGCGGACGAGCAGGGAGGCAGGGGTCCTGGGGCCAATCAACGTCACCTGGAGGCTGCTGGGGAGAAGTTCTGACCCTCGTCCCCTGGTATGAGGGCTCCCAACTCAGCACTCAGCAGTTACAGAAGAAGGGTCTGCACCCTCAGCACTCCAAGAGTGAGGAACGGGACAAAAGGCAGAGGAGGGGTTTGTCCCCAGCAAAGCCCATTAAAAATCCCTGGGAGATAAAAATAGAATCTGGGCAATAAAGTCAAGTCTGACCTTTTTTATCCTTTGTGCTTTGTCTAATTTCACGTGCTCCTAGGGTCCCGCATGCAGAGGTTCCACACCCGGCACTTCAGACCAGATTTCCTGGTGCAGAATGGCTGGGTCGACACCTCAGCTCCTGGGGCCCAGTGCAGACTCCGAGATATAGAGCCTGAGCTGCAGCCAACCCGGCCCTTGAGAGCTCCGCCCCCTCCCTCCCACTGACTCTGACAGGATCTCTACACAGCAGCCCAGCCCACAGCCCACGGGGTAGTGCATGCTCTCACCTCTCCATTCTCTGATGAAAATATAAAGTTTCCTTTGCTTGGGAACCAAACTCAGTCTCGATCTGTTGGCCCCAATGACACTGGGCAGGGGGACCCTTGTTGGGGTCCACTCTGGAGGATCAGTAACAGAAATTGAGACTATTGTAACTTCAATGAACAGATGTGTGAGCCAAACTGTAGTTAACATAGAACAGTTTATAAGGCTCGGGTAAAATAAGATGTTTCTAACACTTCCATTTGATATTTCCATCACTTTATTATAAGCAAGTTCAGTGAGAAGGTTTGTCCTATTTGTCAGGTCAATATTAGAGAAATGAAGTGATTTCTTTCCAAGGATGTACATCTAATAATCTTGGTTAAAGCTTCAATCTTGTTTTAAATGCTTTTCCATTGAAAATGATACCTCTCTTTCAGCTCCCCCATTTCTGAGAAGTATAAAATCTTATAATTTATTATTACCAAAGGGGAAAGGTGGGAGGAGGGATAAATTAACAGTTTGGAATTAACACATACACACTGCTATGTATAAAATAGATCATCAACAAGGAACTACTGTATAGCACAGGGAACTACACTCAATATTGTGCAATAACCTATAAGGGGAAATAATCGGAAAAAGAATAGATATTTTTATTGACATCATCTATCAATGACAGTTAAAGTGTAACCTAAGGGAAGCCGGTGGTGAGTGCTTCTGACCCTGAAGACTTCAGTCATCTAAAGTTTGGACTCTGCCTACTTCCCAAGGCCCTTAATGAACATATGTGTAGCCGTAGCTTAAAAAACTCCCCAGTTTGGGTTTTGGGGAGACACTGATTTTGAAAAAGCCCTGGTGTTCTCCTTACATGAATGGGACTCTTCCTACTGCTAAAACATGTCTGTCACATCCAGAGGATGGTATACCGTCTGATCGGGAAGAGTTTGGAAAAGGCATCTCATCTCTTCATCTCCTGGTGCTCGGGTTCACCCCTCCAGCGTCTTTACTAACAGTCTCCCCACTTGGAGATGTCAACACTGTCAACATCCTGTTGCGTACAGTTTGGAATTTGTCCAGAGGATGAAGCGGAAGGATGAGGAACAATGAGAGACAAGTCCTAGGTGTTCAGACAGGCACATGTCACTCTAATTTCCAATCAGGAAGATGAATTGACCAAAGGCCAGGGTTGCCCATGGAAACAGTATAGGGCTTGAGGAAATCCCACTGCTTTGTGGCCAGTTCCCATAAACACAAGTTGAACAATGGAACTCAGGGGCAGTAAAATTCACGAAACTGCAGAGTTGAAAATATCTATCACTGAAAAATGTCTTGAGGAAAGTCAGAGAAAAGGATTGGCAAGCAAGGGAGAATGGCAGGAAAGGGATTTGAGGAGGTAGAAAGGACTCGCCATTAAGCACAAGAAAAGGGGCTGAACATTTCCGACATTGCAGTTGGCCAAAAAGGCTGTATGCGTTTTTTTCTGTATATATTCAAGAAAAGGGCATACACTTTTTTAGCCAACCAAACAGGTGGGCACTGGAAATCAATACTACAAAAGATATCACTTCGCATCAGTCAGAAGAGCCATCCTCATAAAGTGTAAACGCCAGAAATGCAGGACAGGGCAAGGAGAGGAGGGAGCCCTGTGAGGCTTATAGTGGAAATGTATATTGCCAACGGCCATTCTGGAGAACTGTATTGTGTTTACTAAAGCATCTAAAAAATGAGCTACAGAGCATAGGGCACTTGCACTCATGGGCGTATATCTTGGGAAAAACAAAAATCGAGAGGACACAGGCACCCCAATGTTTACTGCCTCTCTGTTTAAAAGATCCTCGACTAGGATATAACTTAAATGTCTCTGGAGGGAAAAAATGGATAGAGATGTGGTACTTATGTAGAGTGGAATATTACTCAGCCTGGAAATCAATGAAATATGGCCAGTTGTAACAACTCCGGAGGAGTTACGTATGATCATTCTAAGTGACATAAATATGTAGAAAACACGTGTAAGGCTGCTAAACGGGAAAGGTGGGGAGGGGTGAGGCATCATCCAGGAGGTTGAAATTAGCAAAGATACCATTCCAAATACCAAACTGATAATCAACAAGGCCTACACGGTAGCTAAAAGAACTGCACTCAGCACACTCAAGTCACCGGAAAAGAATATCTATGACTGGTAAGAATCTGAAAAAGAAATTATTGATGTCTCTCTGTACGTGAATCAAGTAGATGTACAGCAGCAAGAAACAGAGCTTTGAAAATCAGCTGTAAACAACATAGTAATAAATTGAAAAAAATAAACGACAGAGAGACAGAGAAAACCTCTTACAACTTTTCCTCAGGGACGGTGATGCAACATGGATTGAACACATCTAGACCCACAGCAGGATGAGACATAAGGCTGGAAACTGTTCGCACTAAGAGAAATGTGGGGTTGGGTGAGGAAATGCACACCCTTTAAAGTAATACTACCTGGTACCCATTCAATGGGTCCCAAATCTGCAGGTTCAAGGAATCTTCCTACAGCTAAAACATGCATGGAAAACCCAGAGGACTGTACACCATGTGATCGGGAGATGTGTCTAAAATGCACCTCATTTATCCTCTCCTGGTGCTCCTGTTCATCATTCCAGCCACGTTACTTAGAATCTCCCCACTTAGAGAATCAGCACATTTAAACTTCTGTTTCACACATTTTGCAAATTGTGAGGAGGATGAACGGGAACAGGGGGAAACAATGAGAGAATAGTTGTAGGGGTTTGGACGGGCACATGTCACTCTAATTTCCCATTAAGAATAAGAATTAAAAAAAGGCTCAGCCCGCCTCGCCGGAGCCAAAATAGGGCCTGAAGCAATCCTGCAGTTTTGAGGCCAGCTCACAAAAGAGCAACTTAAAAAATGGAGCTCAGGGTCACTGCAATTCACAAACCTGCAGAGTTATAAATGAAAACTAACGTCCAAAAATATGTTGAGGTAAGGCAAAGAAGAGGATCTGAATGCAAGACAGAATTGCAAGAAACAGATTTCAAGAGATAGATTGGACTCGCCTTTAAAGCACATGAAAAGCGGCAGAATTTCGACAATGATGCAGTTGGCCCAAAAGGGAGTATGTGTTATTTCCTGAATATATCCAGGAAAAAACGCATACGCACTTTATGGGCAACCAAGCAAGCAAGCAATGCAAATGTGCACAACAAAAAAGTCTCATTTCCCACCGGTCAAAAGGGCCATCCGAAAAAATTGTAAAAACCAGAAATGCAGGACAGGCCATGGAGAACAGGGAGCCTTTATACACTGATGGACAGTGTGTGAACTGCCGAGAGCCACTCTGGAGAAGTGTATGGTGGTTCCTAAATCATCTAAAAAACAGAGCGACAGAGCATAGGGCACTTCCAATCACGGGAGTATATCTAGGGAAGTCTAAAAATCAACAAGACACAAGCACACCACAGTTTAGGGCTACTCTGTTTACAAGAACCTCAACTTCAGTACACCTTAAATATCCCAGGAAAGAGAACAATGGATAAAGAAGATGTGGTACTTATGTACAATGGAATATCTCTTCACCATGAAATCCAGCAGATGGTATACCATATGATCGGGAAAGGTTTCTAAAATGCACCTCATTTTCCTCTCCTGGGGCTCCGGATCAACATTCCAGCCACTTTACTAACAACATCTCCACATGGAGAGTCAATGCCTTTAAGTTCCGGTATCGCACAGTCTGCAGTTAGTGCGGAGGATGAATGGGAATAGGGGGAACCAGTGAGAAAATAGCTGTAGCGGTTTCAATGGGCACATGTCACTCTAATTTCACATCAGGAAGAAGAATTAACCAAAGGCAGAGCAAGGCGCCCCAGAAGAATAGGGCCTGAAGAAATCCTGTGGATATGAGGCAAGATCACAAAAATAAGAGCTGAAAAATGGAGCTAAGGGCCACTGCAATTGAAAAACCTGCAGAGTTATAAAGGCCAACTATTTTCCAAACGTATATTGAGGTAAGGCTATGAAGAGGAACTGAGAGCAAGGCAGAACTGCAGGAAACCGATTTCAGGAGGTAGACTGGAATTGCACTGAAAACATATGAAAAGACTCAGAACGTCGACAATGATGCACTTGGCCAAAAAGGGCGTATGCGTTCTTTCCTGAATATATTCAGGAAGAAACGCATACGCCCTTTCTGGCCAACCAAGCAAGCTCGCAAAGGAAATCTGCACTACAATGAAGTCTCACTGCCCCCCGGTCAAAGGGCCTTCTGAAAAAAGTGTAAAATCCAGAAAGACAGGACAGGCCATGGAGAACTGGGAGCCTTGTTATGCTGATGGGTGAGATGTAAATGGCCAACAGCCACTTTGGAGAAGTGTATGGTGTTTCCTGAAACATCCAAAAAACTAAGCAACAGAGCCTAGGGCACTTCCACTTATGGTCCTATAGCTTAGGGAAATTAAAATCAAAAAGACACAGCCACCCCAAAGTTTGGGATGGCTCTGTTTACAAGAACCTCGTTTACGGTACAAGTTAAATATCGCAAAAAGCGAAAAATGGATAAAGAAGTTGTGGTACTTACGTACAATGCAATATCACTCAGCAATGAAATCTATGTCATCAGGCCCGGAGCAGCATAATGAATGGATTCAGGTACGATGATTCTAAGTGAAATTAGTCACACAGAAAAAGAAACATCATAAGATATCACTACTACACGGAATGTAAACTTGGCTACACAGGAACTGAATTACAAAACAGAACAGGGTCAAAAATATAGAAAACCAACTTATGCTTGCTTAAGGGGAAAGCCGATATGAGGTGCTGCATGAAACCAGAGATTAAAATTGGCACAGATACCGTTCCATAAGCCAAAAATATAATAGACAAAAGGTACTCCTTGCTCAACGAAGTGGACTCAAAACCCTATATTAAACGCCTAGGAATATACCTGACTAGTAAGAATCTACCTGACTAGTAAGAATCTTAAAACCTATAGATTTATATGTCTCCGAAAGAGAATCAAGCATGTGTAGAGCGGCATAAATGCAGCAGTGATAGGATTGGTGAGGTTCGGTCAGCAAATGCAGACCCTTTGAAGTCATATTGCATGGTACCCATTCCATGGGTCTCAACTCTCCAGGTTTAAGGGATTCTTCCTTCAGCTAAAACATGCATGTGGAACCCAGAGTATGATCCACCGTGTGATCGGGAAACGTGTTCAAATGTGTCTCAGTTTTCGTCCCCTGGTACTCGGGTGCAACATTCCAGACGCTTTACTAACACTCTCCCCACTTGGAGAGTCAGTGCCTTTAACCTCCTGTATGGCCCAATTTGCAATTTCTGTGGAAAATGAACAGGAATAGGGAGAACCAATGAGAGACTAGGTGGAGGTGTCTGGACGGGCAAATTTAACTCTCATTTCCCACCAGGAAGAGGAATTAACCAAAGGCTCAGCGTGCCATGCCGGAACCACACTAGGACCAGAAGCAATCCTGCGGTGTTGCGGCCAGCTCACAAGAAAGCGAGTTGAAGAAAGGAGCTCAGGGGCACTGTAATTCACAAACCTGCAGAGTTATAAATGACAGCTATCTTCCAAAAATATATTGAATTAGGATGCCAAGAGGAGTTGAAAGCAGGGCAGAATTGCAGGAAACCGATTTCAGGAGGTAGACTGGAATTGCATGTAAAGCATAGGAAAAGAGGCAGAACGTCCACAATGTTGCACTTGGCCAAAAAGGGCGTATGCGTTTTTTCCTGAATATATTCAGGAAAAAACGCATACGCCCTTTTTGGCCAACCAAGCAAGCTTGCAAAGGAAACCTGCACTACAATGAAGTCTCACTGCCCCCCGGTCAAAAGGGCCATGTGAAAAAAGTGTAAAATCCAGAAAGGCAGGACAGGCCATGGAGAACTGGGAGCCTAGTTATGCTGATGGGCGGGATGTAAATTGCCAGCAGCCACTCTGGAGAAGTGTATGGTGTTTCCTGAAACATCCAAAAAACAAAGCAAGAGAGCCTAGGGCACTTCCACTTATGGTCCTATATCTTAGGGAAATTAAAATCAAAAAGACACAGCCACCCCAAAGTTTGGGACGGCTCTGTTTACAAGAACCTCGTTTACGGTACAAGTTCAATATCACAGAAAGCGAAAAATGGATAAAGAAATTGTGGTACTTACGTACAATGCAATATCACTCAGCAATGAAATCTATGTCATCAGGCCCGTAGCAGCATAATGAGTGGATTCAGGTACGATGATTCTAAGTGAAATTAGTCACACAGAAAAAGAAACATCATAAGATATCACTAATACACGGAATGTAAACTTGGCTACACAAGAACTGAATTACAAAACAGAACAGGGTGTCAAATGTAGAAAACCAACTTATGCTTGCTTAAGGGGACGGGTGAGTTGAGGTGCTGCATAAAACCAGAGATTGAAATGAGCACAGATACAGTTCCATAAGCCAAATATGTAATAGACAAGAGCTACTCCTTGCTCAACGAAGTGGACTCAACACCCCATATTAAACGCCTAAGAATATACCTGACTAGTAAGAATCTACCTGACTAGTAAGAATCTTAAAACCTATGGATTTATATGTCTCCGAAAGAGAATCAAGCGTGTGTACAGCGGCATAAACGCAGCAGTGATAGGATTGGTGAGGTTCGGTGAGCAAATGCAGACCCTTTGAAGTCATATTGCATGGTACCCATTCCATGGGTCTCAACTCTCCATGTTTAAGGGATTCTTCCTTCAGCTAAAACATGCATGTGGAACCCAGAGTATGATCCACCATGTGGTCGGAAAACGTGTTCAAATGTGTCTCAGTTTTCGTCCCCTGGTACTCGGGTGCAACATTCCAGACGCTTTACTAACACTCTCCCCACTTGGAGAGTCAGTGCCTTTAACCTCCTGTTTGGCCCAGTTAGCAATTTCTGCGGAAGATGAACAGGAATAGGGAGAACCAATGAGAGATTAGGTGGAGGTGTCCGGACGGGCCAATTTAACTCTCATTTCCCACCAGGAAGAGGAATTAACCAAAGGCTCAGCATGCCGTGCCGGAACCAAACTAGGGCCTGAAGCAATCCTGCGGTGTTGCGGCCAGCTCACAAGAAAGCGAGTTGAAGAAAGGAGCTCAGGGGCACTGTAATTCACAAACCTGCAGAGTTATAAAGGACAGCTATCTTCCAAAAATATATTGAATTAGGATGCCAAGAGGAGTTGAAAGCAGGGCAGAATTGCAGGAAACCGATTTCAGGAGGTAGACTGGAATTGCATGTAAAGCATAGGAAAAGAGGCAGAACGTCCACAATGATGCACTTGGCCAAAAAGGGCGTATGCGTTTTTTCCTGAATATATTCAGGAAAAAACGCATACGCCCTTTTTGGCCAACCAAGCAAGCTTGCAAAGGAAATCTGCACTACAATGAAGTCTCACTGCTCCCCGGTCAAAAGGGCCATCTGTAAAAAGTGTAAAATCCAGAAAGGCAGGACAGGCCATGGAGAACTGGGAGCCTAGTTATGCTGATGGGCGGGATGTAAATTGCCAGCAGCCACTCTGGAGAAGTGTATGGTGTTTCCTGAAACATCCAAAAAACAAAGCAACAGAGCCTAGGGCACTTCCACTTATGGTCCTATACCTTAGGGAAATTAAAATCAAAAAGACACAGCCACCCCAAAGTTTGGGACGGCTCTGTTTACAAGAACCTCGTTTACGGTACAAGTTCAATATCACAGAAAGCGAAAAGTGGATAAAGAAATTGTGGTACTTACGTACAATGCAATATCACTCAGCAATGAAATCTATGTCATCAGGCCCGTAGCAGCATAATGAGTGGATTCAGGTACGATGATTCTAAGTGAAATTAGTCACACAGAAAAAGAAACATCATAAGATATCACTAATACACGGAATGTAAACTTGGCTACACAAGAACTAAATTACAAAACAGAACAGGGTGTCAAATGTAGAAAACCAACTTATGCTTGCTTAAGGGGACGGGTGAGTTGGGGTGCTGCATAAAACCAGAGATTGAAATGAGCACAGATACCGTTCCATAAGCCAAATATGTAATAGACAAGAGCTACTCCTTGCTCAACGAAGTGGACTCAACACCCCATATTAAACGCCTAAGAATATATCTGACTAGTAAGAATCTTAAAACCTATGGATTTATATGTCTCCGAAAGAGAATCAAGCGTGTGTACAGCGGCATAAACGCAGCAGTGATAGGATTGCTGAGGTTCGGTGAGCAAATGCAGACCCTTTGAAATCATATTGCATGGTACCCATTCCATGGGTCTCAACTCTCCCTGTTTAAGGGATTCTTCCTTCAGCTAAAACATGCATGTGGAACCCAGAGTATGATCCACCGTGTGATCGGAAAACGTGTTCAAATGTGTCTCAATTTTCTTTTCCTGGTACTTGGGTGCAACATTCCAGACGCTTTACTAACACTCTCCCCACTTGGAGAGTCAGTGCCTTTAACCTCCTGTTTGGCCCAGTTTGCAATTTCTGTGGAAAATGAACAGGAATAGGGAGAACCAATGAGAGACTAGGTGGAGGTGTCCAGACGGGCAAATTTAACTCTCATTTCCCACCAGGAAGAGGAATTAACCAAAGGCTCAGCGTGCCATGCCGGAACCACACTAGGACCAGAAGCAATCCTGCGGTGTTGCGGCCAGCTCACAAGAAAGCGAGTTGAAGAAAGGAGCTCAGGGCACTGTAATTCACAAACCTGCAGAGTTATAAATGACAGCTATCTTCCAAATATATATTGAAGTAAGGCTGCCAAGAGGAGTTGAAACTGGGCAGAATTGCAGGAAACCGATTTCTGGAGGTACACTGGAATTGCATGTAAAGCATAGGAAAAGAGGCAGAACGTCCACAATGATGCACTTGGCCAAAAAGTGCGTATGCGTTTTTTCCTGAATATATTCAGGAAAAAACGCATATGCCCTTTTTGGCCAACCAAGCAAGCTTGCAAAGGAAATCTGCACTACAATGAAGTCTCACTGCCCCCCGGTCAAAAGGGCCATCTGAAAAAAGTGTAAAATCCAGAAAGGCAGGACAGGCCATGGAGAACTGGGAGCCTTGTTATGCTGATGGGCGAGATGTAAATTGCCAGCAGCCACTCTGGAGAAGTGTATGGTGTTTCCTGAAACATCCAAAAAACAAAGCAACAGAGCCTAGGGCACTTCCACTTATGGTCCTATAGCTTAGGGAAATTAAAATCAAAAAGACACAGCCACCCCAAAGTTTGGGACGGCTCTGTTTACAAGAACCTCGTTTACCGAACAAGTTCAATATCACAGAAAGCGAAAAATGGATAAAGAAGTTGTGGTACTTATGTACAATGCAATATCACTCAGCAATGAAATCTATGTCATCAGGCCCGTAGCATCATAATGAGTGGATTCAGGTACGATGATTCTAAGTGAAATTAGTCACACAGAAAAAGAAACATCATAAGATATCACTAATACACGGAATGTAAACTTGGCTACACAAGAACTGAATTACAAAACAGAACAGGGTGTCAAATGTAGAAAACCAACTTATGCTTGCTTAAGGGGACGGGTGAGTTGGGGTGCTGCATAAAACCAGAGATTGAAATGAGCACAGATACCGTTCCATAAGCCAAATATGTAATAGACAAGAGCTACTCCTTGCTCAACGAAGTGGACTCAACACCCCATATTAAACGCCTAAGAATATACCTGACTAGTAAGAATCTACCTGACTAGTAAGAATCTTAAAACCTATGGATTTATATGTCTCCGAAAGAGAATCAAGCGTGTGTACAGTGGCATAAACGCAGCAGTGATAGGATTGCTGAGGTTCGGTGAGCAAATGCAGACCCTTTGAAGTCATATTGCATGGTACCCATTCCATGGGTCTCAACTCTCCCTGTTTAAGGGATTCTTCCTTCAGCTAAAACATGCATGTGGAACCCAGAGTATGATCCACCGTGTGATCGGAAAACGTGTTCAAATGTGTCTCAATTTTCGTTTCCTGGTAGTCGGGTGCAACATTCCAGACGCTTTACTAACACTCTCCCGACTTGGAGAGTCAGTGCCTTTAACCTCCTGTTTGGCCCAGTTTGCAATTTCTGCGGAAGATGAACAAGAATAGGGAGAACCAATGAGAGACTAGCTGGAGGTGTCTGGACGGGCAAATTTAACTCTCATTTCCCACCAGGAAGAGGAATTAACCAAAGGCTCAGCGTGCCGTGTCGGAACCAGATTAGGGCCTGAAGCAATCCTGCGGTGTTGCGGCCAGCTCACAAGAAATCGAGTTGAAGAAAGGAGCTCAGGGACACTGTAATTCACAAACCTGCAGAGTTATAAATGACAGCTATCGTCCAAAAATATACTGAAGTAAGGCTGCCAAGAGGACTTGAAAGCGGGGCATAATTGCAGGAAACCGATTTCAGGAGGTAGACTGGAATTGCATTTAAAGCATAGGAAAAGAGGCAGAACGTCCACAATGATGCACTTGGCCAAAAAGGAAAAAACACATACGCCCTTTTTGGCCAACCAAGCAAGCTTGCAAAGGAAATCTGCACTACAATGAAGTCTCACTTCCCACCGGTCAAAAGGGCCATCTGAAAAAAGTGTAAAATCCAGAAAGGCAGGACAGGCCATGGAGAACTGGGAGCCTTGTTATGCTGATGGGCGGGATGTAAATTGCCAAGAGCCACTCGGGAGAGGTGTATGGTGTTTCCTGAAACATCTAAAAAACAAAGCAACAGAGCCTAGGGCACTTCCACTTATGGTCCTATAGCTTAGGGAAATTAAAATCAAAAAGACACAGCCACCCCAAAGTTTGGGACGGCTCTGTTTACAAGAACCTCGTTTACGGTACAAGTTCAATATCGCAGAAAGTGAAAAATGGATAAAGAAGTTGTGGTACTTACGTACAATGCAATATCACTCAGCAATGAAATCTATGTCATCAGGCCCGTAGCAGCATAATGAGTGGATTCAGGTATGATGATTCTAACTGAAATAAGTCACACAGAAAAAGAAACATCATAAGATATCACTAATACACGGAATGTAAACTTGGCTACACAGGAACTGGATTACAAAACAGAACAGGGTCTCAAATTTAGAAAACCAACTTATGCTTGCTTAAGGGGAAAGGTGAGTTGGGGTGCTGCATCAAACCAGAGATTGAAATGAGCACAGATAAAGTTCCTTAAGCCAAATATGGAATAGACAAGAACTACTCCTTGCTCAACGAAATGGACTCAACACCCCATATTAAACGCCTAAGAATGTACCTGACTAGTAAGTATCTTAAAACCTATGGATTGCTATGTGTCTGAAAGAAAATCAAGCGTGTGTACAGGGGCATAAACGTAGCAGTGATAGGATTGGAGAGGTTTGGTGAGCAAATGAAGACCCTTTGAAGTCATATTGCATGGTACCCATTCCACGGGACTCAACTCTCCAGGTTTAAGGGATTCTGCCTTCAGGTAAAACATGCACATGGAACCCAGAGTATGATCAACTGTGTGGTCGGGAGACATGTTCCAATATGTCTCAGTTCTCGTCCCCTGGTACTCGGGTGCAACATTCCAGACGCTTTACTAACACTCTCCCGACGTGGAGAGTCAGTGCCTTTAACCTCCTGTTTGGCCCATTTGCAATTTCTGAGGAAGATGAACAGGAATAGGGAGAACCAATGAGAGACTAGCTGGAGGTGTCTGGACGGGCAAATTTAACTCTCATTTCCCACCAGGAAGAGGAATTAACCAAAGGCTCAGCGAGCCATGCCGGAACCAGATTAGGGCCTGAAGCAATCCTGCGGTGTTGCGGCCAGCTCACAAGTAAGCGAGTTGAAGAAAGGAGCTCAGGGGCACTGTAATTCACAAACCTGCAGAGTTATAAATGACAGCTATCGTCCAAAAATATACTGAAGTAAGGCTGCCAAGAGGACTTGAAAGCGGGGCAGAATTGCAGGAAACCGATTTCAGGAGGTAGACTGGAATTGCATTTAAAGCATAGGAAAAGAGGCAGAACGTCCACAATGATGCACTTGGCCAAAAAGTGCATATGCCTTTTTTTCCTGAATATATTCAGGAAAAAACGCATACGCCCTTTTTGGCCAACCAAGCAAGCTTGCAAAGGAAATCTGCACTACAATGAAGTCTCACTGCCCCCTGGTCAAAAGGGCTATCTGAAAAAAGTGTAAAATCCAGAAAGGCAGGACAGGCCATGGAGAACTGGGAGCCTTGTTATGCTGATGGGTGGCATGTAAATTGCCAACAGCCACTCTGGAGAAGTGTATGGTGTTTCCTGAAACATCAAAAAAACAAAGCAACAGAGCCTAAGGCACTTCCACTTATGGTCCTATAGCTTAGGGAAATTAAAATCAAAAAGACACAGCCACCCCAATGTTTGGGCCGGCTCTGTTTACAAGAACCTCGTTTACGGTACAAGTTCAATATCACAGAAAGCGAAAAATGGATAAAGAAGTTGTGGTACTTACGTACAATGCAATATCACTCAGCAATGAAATCTATGTCATCAGGCCCGTAGCAGCATAATGAGTGGATTCAGGTACGATGATTGTAAGTGAAATAAGTCACACAGAAAAAGAAACATCATAAGATATCACTAATACACGGAATGTAAACTTGGCTACACAGGAACTGAATTACAAAACAGAACAGGGTGTCAATGTAGAAAACCAACTTATGCTTGCTTAAGGGGAAAGTTGACTTGGGGTGCGGCATAAAACCAGAGATTGAAATTAGCACAGATACCGTTCCATAATCCAAATATGTAATAGACAAGAGCTACTCCTTGCTCAACGAAGTGGACTCAACACCCCATATTAAACGGCTAAGAATCTACCTCACTAGTAAGAATCTTAAAACCTATGGATTTATATGTCTCCGAAAGAGAATCAAGCATGTGTACAGTGGCATATACGCAGCAGTGATAGGATTGGTGAGGTTCGGTGAGCAAATGCAGACTCTTTGAAGTCATATTGCATGGTACCCATTCCATGGGTCTCAAATCTCCAGGTTTAAGGGATTCTTCCTTCAGCTAAAACATGCATGTGGAACCCAGAGTATGATCCACCGTGTGATCGGGAAACGTGTTCAAATGTGTCTCAGTTTTCGTTCCCTGGTACTCGGGTGCAACATTCCAGACGCTTTACTAACACTCTCCCCACTTGGAGAGTCAGTGCCTTTAACCTCCTGTTTGGCCCAGATTGCAATTTCTGTGGAAAATGAACAGTAATACGGAGAACCAATGAGGGACTAGGTGGAGGTGTCTGAACGGGCAAATTTAACTCTCATTTCCCACCAGGAAGAGGAATTAACCAAATGCTCAACATGCCATGCCAGAACAAAACTAGGGCCTGAAGCAATCCTGCGGTGTTGCGGCCAGCTCACAAGAAAGCGAGTTGAAGAAAGGAGCTCAGGGGCACTGTAATTCACAAACCTGCAGAGTTTATAAATGACAGCTATCGTCCAAAAATATATTGAAGGAAGGCTGCCAAGAGGAGTTGAAAGCGGGGCAGAATTGCAGGAAACCGATTTCAGGAGGTAGACTGGAATTGCATGTAAAGCATAGGAAAAGAGGCAGAACGTCCACAATGATGCACTTGGCCAAAAAGGGCGTATGCGTTTTTTCCTGAATATATTCAGGAAAAAACGCATACGCCCTTTTTGGCCAACCAAGCAAGCTTGCAAAGGAAATCTGCACTACAATGAAGTCTCACTGCCCCCCGGTCAAAAGGGCCATCTGAAAAAAGTGTAAAATCCAGAAAGTCAGGACAGGCCAAGGAGAACTGGGAGCCTTGTTGTGCTGATGGGCGGGATGTAAATTGCCAGCAGCCACTCTGGAGAAGTGTATGGTGTTTCCTGAAACATCCAAAAAACAAAGCAACAGAGCCTAGGGCACTTCCACTTATGGTCCTATACCTTAGGGAAATTAAAATCAAAAAGACACAGCCACCCCAAAGTTTGGGACGGCTCTGTTTACAAGAACCTCGTTTACGGTACAAGTTCAACATCACAGAAAGTGAAAAATGGATAAAGAAGTTGTGGTATTTACGTACAATGCAATATCACTCAGCAATGAAATCTATGTCATCAGGCCCGTAGCAACATAATGAGTGGATTCAGGTACGATGATTCTAAGTGAAATAAGTCACACAGAAAAAGAAACATCATAAGATATCACTACTACACGGAATGTAAACTTGGCTACACAGGAACTGAATTAAAAAATAGAACAGGGTGTCAAATGTAGAAAACCAACTTATGCTTGCTTAAGTGGAAAGGTGAGTTGGGGTGCTGCATAAAACCAGAGATTGAAATTAGCACAGATACCGTTCCATAAGCCAAATATGTAAAAGACAAGAGCTACTCCTTGCTCTACGAAGTGGACTCAACACCCCACATTAAACGCCTAAGAGTATACCTGACTAGTAATAATCTTAAAACCTAAGGATTTATATGTCTCCGAAAGAGAATCAAGCGTGTGTACAGCGGCATAAACGCAGCAGTGATAGGATTGGTGAGGTTCGGTGAGCAAATGCAGACCCTTTGAAGTCATATTGCATGGTACCCATTCCATGGGTCTCAACTCTCCATGTTTAAGGGATTCTTCCTTCAGCTAAAACATGCATGTGGAACCCAGTGTGTGATCCACCATGTGATCGGGAAACGTGTTCAAATGTGTCTCAGTTTTCGTCCCCTGGTAATCGGGTGCAACATTCCAGATGCTTTACTAACACTCTCCCCACTTGGAGAGTCAGTGCCTTTAACCTCCTGTTTGGCCCAGTTTGCAATTTCTGTGGAACATGAACAGGAATAGGGAGAACCAATGAGAGACTAGGTGGAGGTGTCCGGACGGGCAAATTTAACTCTCATTTCCCACCAGGAAGAGGAATTAACCAAAGGTTCAGCGTGCCATGCCGGAACCACACTAGGGCCAGAAGCAATCCTGCGGTGTTGCCTCCAGCTCACAAGAAAGCGAGTTGAAGAAAGGAGCTCAGGGGCACTGTAATTCACAAACCTGCAGAGTTATAAATGACAGCTATCTTCCAAAAATATATTGAAGTAAGGCTGCCAAGAGGAGTTGAAAGCGGGGCAGAATTGCAGGAAACCGATTTCAGGAGGTAGACTGGAATTGCATGTAAAGCATAGGAAAAGAGGCAGAAAGTCCACAATGATGCACTTGGTCAAAAAGGGCGTATGCGTTTTTTCCTGAATATATTCAGGCAAAAACGCATACGCCCTTTTTGGCCAACCAAGCAAGCTTGCAAAGGAAATCTGCACTACAATGAAGTCTCACTGCCCCCCGGTCAAAAGGGCCATCTGAAAAAAGTGTAAAATCCAGAAAGGCAGGACAGGCCATGGAGAACTGGGAGCCTTGTTATGCTGATGGGCGGGATGTAAATTGCCAGCAGCCACTCTGGAGAAGTGTATGGTGTTTCCTGAAACATCCAAAAAACAAAGCAACAGAGCCTAGGGCACTTCCACTTATGGTCCTATACCTTAGGGAAATTAAAATCAAAAAGACACAGCCACCCCAAAGTTTGGGCCGGCTCTGTTTACAAGAACCTCGTTTACGGTACAAGTTCAATATCACAGAAAGTGAAAAATGGATAAAGAAATGGTGGTACTTACGTACAATGCAATATCACTCAGCAATGAAATCTATGTCATCAGGCCCGTAGCAGCATAATGAGTGATTCAGGTACGATGATTCTAAGTGAAATAAGTCACACAGAAAAAGAAACATCATAAGATATCACTAATACACGGAATGTAAACTTGGCTACACAAGAACTGAATTACAAAACAGAACAGGGTGTCAAATGTAGAAAACCAACTTATGCTTGCTTAAGGGGAAAGGTGAGTTGGGGTGCTGCATAAAACCAGAGATTGAAATTAGCACAGATACCGTTCCATAATCCAAATATGTAATAGACAAGAGCTACTCCTTGCTCAACGAAGTGGACTCAACACCCCATATTAAACGCCTAAGAATATACCTGACTAGTAAGAATCTTAAAACCTATGGATTTATATGTCTCCGAAAGAGAATCAAGCGTGTGTACAGCGGCATAAACGCAGCAGTGATAGGACTGGTGAGGTTCGGTGAGCAAATGCAGACCCTTTGAAGTCATATTGCATGGTACCCATTCCATGGGTCTCAACTCTCCATGTTTAAGGGATTCTTCCTTCAGCTAAAACATGCATGTGGAACCCAGAGTATGTTCCACGGTGTCATCGGGAAACGTGTTCAAATGTGTCTCAGTTTTCGTCCCCTGGTACTCGGGTTCAACATTCCAGACGCTTAACTAACACTCTCACCACTTGGAGAGTCGGTGCCTTTAACCTCCTGTTTGGCCCAGTTTGCAATTTCTGTGGAAAATGAACAGGAATAGGGAGAACCAATGAGAGACTAGGTGTAGGTGTCTGGACGGGCAAATTTAACTCTCATTTCCCACCAGGAAGAGGAATTAACCAAAGGCTCAACATGCCGTGCCGGAACCAAACTAGGGCCTGAAGCAATCCTGCGGTGTTGCGGCCAGCTCACAAGAAAGCGAGTTGAAGAAAGGAGCTCAGGGGCACTGTAATTCAAAAACCTGCAGAGTTATAAATGACAGCTATCTTCCAAAAATATATTGAAGTAAGGGTGCCAAGAGGACTTAAAAGCGGGGCAGAATTGCAGGAAACCGATTTCAGGAGGTAGACTGGAATTGCATGTAAAGCATAGGAAAAGAGGCAGAACGTCCACAATGATGCACTTGGTCAAAAAGGGCGTATGCGTTTTTTACTGCATATATTCAGGAAAAAACGCATACGCACTTTTTGGCCAACCAAGCAAGCTTGCAAAGGAAATCTGCACTACAATGAAGTCTCACTGCCCCCCGGTCAAAAGGGCCATCTGAAAAAAGTGTAAAATCCAGAAAGACAGGACAGGCCATGGAGAACTGGGAGCCTTGTTATGCTGATGGGCGGGATGTAACTTGCCAGCAGCCACTCTGGAGAAGTGTATGGTGTTTCCTGAAACATCGAAAAAACAAAGCAACAGAGCCTAGGGCACTTCCACTTATGGTCCTATAGCTTAGGGAAATTAAAATCAAAAAGACACAGCCATCCCAATGTTTGGGAAGGCTCTGTTTACAAGAACCTCGTTTACCGTACAACTTCAATATCACAGAAAGCGAAAAATGGATAAAGAAGTTGTGGTACTTACGTACAATGCAATATCACTCAGCAATGAAATCTAGGTCATCAGGCCCGTAGCAGCATAATGAGTGGATTCAGGTACGATGATTCTAAGTGAAATAAGTCACACAGAAAAAGAAACATCATAAGATATCACTACTACACGGAATGTAAACTTGGCTACACAGGAACGGAATTACAAAACAGAACAGGGTGTCAAATGTAGAAAACCAACTTATGCTTGCTTAAGGGGAAAGGTGAGTTGGGGTGCTGCATAAAACCAGAGATTGAAAATAGCACAGATACCGTTCCATAAGCCAAATATGTAATAGACAAGAGCTACGCCTTGCTCAATGAAGTGGACTCAACACCCCATATTAAACGCCTAAGAATATACCTGACTAGTAAGAATCTTAAAACCTATGGATTTATATGTCTCCGAAAGAGAATCAAGCGTGTGTACAGCGGCATAAACGCAGCAGTGATAGGATTGGTGTGGTTCGGTGAGCAAATGCAGACCCTTTGAAGTCATATTGCATGGTACCCATTCCATGGGTCTCAACTCTCCAGGTTTAAGGGATTCTTCCTTCAGCTAAAACATGCATGTGGAACCCAGAGTATGATCCACCGTGTGATCGGGAAACGTGTTCAAATGTGTCTCAGTTTTCGTCCCCTGGTACTCGGGTGCAACATTCCAGACGCTTTACTAACACTCTCCCCACTTGGAGAGTCAGTGCCTTTAACCTCCTGTTTGGCCCAGTTTGCAATTTCTGTGGAAAATGAACAGGAATAGGGAGAACAAATGAGAGACTAGGTGGAGGTGTCTGGACGGGCAAATTTAACTCTCATTTCCCACCAGGAAGAGGAATTAACCAAAGGCTCAGCATGTCGTGCCGTAACCAAACTACGACCTGAAGCAATCCTGCGGTGTTGCGGCCAGCTCACAAGAAAGCGAGTTGAAGAAAGGAGCTCAGGGGCACTGTAATTCACAAAACTGCAGAGTTATATATGACAGCTATCTTCCAAAAATATATTGAAGTAAGGCTGCCAAGAGGAGTTGAAAGCGGGGCAGAATTGCAGGAAACCGATTTCAGGAGGTAGACTGGAATTGCATGTAAAGCATAGGAAAAGAGGCAGAACGCCCACAATGATGCACTTGGTCAAAAAGTGTGTATGCGTTTTTTCCTGAATATATTCAGGAAAAAACGCATACGCACTTTTTGGCCAACCAAGCAAGCTTGCAAAGGAAATCTGCACTACAATGAAGTCTCACTGCTCCCCGGTCAAAAGGGTCATATGATAAAAGTGTAAAATCCAGAAAGGCAGGACAGGCCATGGAGAACTGGGAGCCTTGTTATGCTGATGGGCGGGATGTAAATTGCCAGCAGCCACGCTGGAGAAGTGTATGGTGTTTCCTGAAACATCCAAAAAACAAAGCAACAGAGCCTAGGGCACTTCCACTTATGGTCCTATAGCTTAGGGAAATTAAAATCAAAAAGACACAGCCACCCCAAAGTTTGGGACGGCTCTGTTTACAAGAACCTCGTTTACGGTACAAGTTCAATATCACAGAAAGCGAAAAATGGATAAAGAAGTTGTGGTACTTACGTACAATGCAATATCACTCAGCAATGAAATCTATGTCATCAGGCACGTAGCAGCATAATGAGTGGATTCAGGTACGATGATTCTAAGTGAAATAAGTCACACAGAAAAAGAAACATCATAAGATATCACTACTACATGGAATGTAAACTTGGCTACACAAGAACTGAATTACAAAACAGAACACGGTGTCAAATGTAGAAAACCAACTTATGCTTGCTTAAGGGGAAAGGTGAGGTGGGGTGCTGCATAAAACCAGAGATTGAAATTAGCACATATACCGTTCCTCAGCCAAATATGTAATAGACAAGAGCTACTCCTTGCTCAACGAAGTGGACTCAACACCACATATTAAACGCCTAAGAATATACCTGACTAGTAAGAATCTTAAAACCTATGGATTTATATGTCTCCGAAAGAGAATCAAGCGTGTGTACAGCGGCATAAACGCAGCAGTGATAGGACTGGTGAGGTTCAGTGAGCAAATGCAGACCCTTTGAAGTCATATTGCATGGTACCCATTCCATGGGTCTCAACTCTCCATGTTTAAGGGATTCTTCCTTCAGCTAAAACATGCATGTGGAACCCAGTGTGTGATCCACCGTGTGATCGGGAAACGTGTTCAAATGTGTCTCAGTTTTTGTCCCCTGGTACTCGGGTGCAACATTCCAGACGCTTTACTAACACTCTCCCCACTTGGAGAGTCAGTGCCTTTAACCCCCTGTTTGGCCCAGTTTGCAATTTCTGTGGAAAATGAACAGGAATAGGGAGAACCAATGAGAGACTAGGTGGAGGTGTCCGGACGGGCAAATTTAACTCTCATTTCCCACCAGGAAGAGGAATTAACCAAAGGCTCAGCATGCCATGCCGTAACCACACTAGGGCCAGAAGCAATCCTGCGGTGTTGCGGCCAGCTCACAAGAAAGCGAGTTGAAGAAAGGAGCTCAGGGGCACTGTAATTCACAAACCTGCAGAGTTATAAATGAGAGCTATCTTCCAAAAATATATTGAAGGAAGGCTGCCAAAGGGAGTTGAAAGCGGGGCATAATTGCAGGAAACCGATTTCAGGAGGTAGACTGGAATTGCATGTAAAGCATAGGAAAAGAGGCAGAACGTTGACAATGATGCACTTGGCCAAAAAGGGCGTATATTCAGGAAAAAACGCGTACGCCCTTTTTGGCCAACCAAGCAAGCTTGCAAAGGAAATCTACACTACAATGAAGTCTCACTGCCCCCCGGTCAAAAGGGCCATCTGAAAAAAGTGTAAAATCCAGAAAGGCAGGACAGGACAAGGAGAACTAGGAGCCTTCTTATGCTGATGTGCGGGATGTAAATTGCCAACAGCCACTCCAGAGAAGTGTATGGTGATTCCTGAAACATCTAAAAAACAAAGCAACAGAGCCTAGGGCACTTCCACTTATGGTCCTATAGCTTAGGGAAATTAAAATCAAAAAGACACAGCCACCCCAAAGTTTGGGACAGCTCTGTTTACAAGAACCTCGTTTACGGTACAAGTTCAATATCGCAGAAAGTGAAAAATGGATAAAGAAGTTGTGGTACTTACGTACAATGCAATATCACTCAGCAATGAAATCTATGTCATCAGGCCCGTAGCAGCATAATGAGTGGATTCAGGTATGATGATTCTAACTGAAATAAGTCACACAGAAAAAGAAACATCATAAGATATCACTAATACACGGAATGTAAACTTGGCTACACAGGAACTGTATTACAAAACAGAACAGGGTCTCAAATTTAGAAAACCTACTTATGCTTGCTTAAGGGGAAAGGTGAGTTGGGGTGCTGCATCAAACCAGAGATTGAAATGAGCACAGATAAAGTTCCTTAAGCCAAATATGGAATAGACAAGAACTACTCCTTGCTCAACGAAATGGACTCAACACCCCATATTAAACGCCTAAGAATGTACCTGACTAGTAAGTATCTTAAAACCTATGGATTTATATGTCTCCGAAAGAGAATCAAGCGTGTGTACAGCGGCATAAACGCAGCAGTGATAGGATTGGTGAGGTTCGGTGAGCAAATGCAGACCCTTTGAAGTCATATTGCATGGTACCCATTCCATGGGTCTCAACTCTCCAGGTTTAAGGGATTCTTTCTTCAGCTAAAACATGCATGTGGAACCCAGAGTATGATCCACCGTGTGATCGGGAAACGTGTTCAAATGTGTCTCAGTTTTTGTCCCCTGGTACTCGGGTGCAACATTCCAGACGCTTTACTAACACTCTCCCCACTTGGAGAGTCTGTGCCTTTAACCTCCTGTTTGGCCCAGTTTGCAATTTCTGTGGAAAATGAACAGGAATAGGGAGAACCAATGAGAGACTAGATGGAGGTGTCCGGACGGGCAAATTTAACTCTCATTTCCCACCAGGAAGAGGAATTAACCAAAGTCTCAACATACTGTGCCGGAACTAAACTAGGGCCTGAAGCAATCCTGCGGTGTTGCGGCCAGCTCACAAGAAAGCGAGTTGAAGAAAGGAGCTCAGGGGCACTGTAATTCACAAACCTGCAGAGTTATAAATGACAGCTATCTTCCAAAAATATATTGAAGTAAGGCTGCCAAGAGGAGTTGAAAGCGGGGCAGAATTGCAGTAACCGATTTCAGGAGGTAGACTGGAATTGCATGTAAAGCATAGGAAAAGAGGCAGAACGTCCACAATGATGCACTTGGCTAAAAAGGACATATGCGTTTTTTCCTGAATATACTCAGGAAAAAACGCATACGCCCTTTTTGGCCAACCAAGCAAGCTTGCAAAGGAAATCTGCACTACAATGAAGTCTCACTGCCCCCCGGTCAAAAGGGCCATGTGAAAAAAGTGTAAAATCCAGAAAGGCAGGACAGGCCATGGAGAACTGGGAGCCTTGTTATGCTGATGGGCGGGATGTAAATTGCCAGCAGCCACTCTGGAGAAGTGTATGGTGTTTCCTGAAACATCCAAAAAACAAAGCAACAGAGCCTAGGGCATTTCCACTTATGGTCCTATAGCTTAGGGAAATTAAAATCAAAAAGACACAGCCACCCCAACGTTTGGGCCGGCTCTGTTTACAAGAACCTCGTTTACGGTACAAGTTCAATATCACAGAAAGCAAAAAATGGATAAAGAAGTTGTGGTAATTACGTACAATGCAATATCACTCAGCAATGAAATCTATGTCATCAGGCCCGTAGCAGCATAATGAGTGGATTCAGGTACGATGATTCTAAGTGAAATAAGTCACACAGAAAAAGAAACATCATAAGATATCACTACTACACGGAATGTAAACTTGGCTACACAGGAACTGAAATACAAAACAGAACAGGGTCTCAAATGTAGAAAACCAACTTATGCTTGCTTAAGGGGAAAGGTGAGTTGGGGTGCTGCATAAAACCAGAGATTGAAATTAGCACAGATACCGTTCCGTAAGCCAAATATGTAATAGACAAGAGCTACTCCTTGCTCAACGAAGTGGACTCAACACCACATAATAAACGCCTAAGAATATACCTGACTAGTAAGAATATTAAAACCTATGGATTTATATGTCTCCAAAAGAGAATCAATCGTGTGTACAGCGGCATAAACGCAGCAGTGATAGTATTGGTGAGGTTCGATGAGCAAATGGAAACCATTTGAAGTCATATTGCATGGTACCCATTCCATGGGTCTCAACTCTCCAGGTTTAAGGTATTTTTCCTTCAGCTAAACATGCATGTGGAACACTGAGTATGATCCACCGTGTGATCGGGAAACGTGTTCAAATGTGTCTCAGTTTTCGTCCCCTGGTACTCGGGTGCAACATTCCAGACGCTTTACTAACACTCTCCCCACTTGGAGAGTCAGTGCCTTTAACCTCCTGTTTGGCCCAGTTTGCGATTTCTGCGGAAGATGAACATTAATAGGGAGAAACAATGAGAGACTAGGTGGAGGTGTCTGGACGGGCAAATTTAACTCTCATTTCCCACCAGGAAGAGGAATTAACCAAAGGCTCAGCGTGGCATGCCAGACGCACACTAGGGCCTGAAGCAATCCTGCGGTGTTGCGGCCAGCTCACAAGAAAGCGAGCTGAAGGAAGGAATTCAGGGGCACTGTAATTCACAAACCTGCAGAGTTATAAAGGACAGCTATCGTCCAAAAATATATTGAAGTAAGGCTGTCAAGAGGACTTGAAAGTGGAGCAGAATTGCAGGAAACCGATTTCAGGAGGTAGACTGGAATTGCATGTAAAGCATAGGAAAAGAGGCAGAACGTCCACAATGATGCACTTGGCCAAAAAGGGCGTATGCGTTTTTTCCTGAATATATTCAGGAAAAAACGCATACGCACTTTTTGGCCAACCAAGCAAGCTTGCAAAGGAAATCTGCACTACAATGAAGTCTCACTGCCCCCCGGTCAAATGGGCCATCTGAAAAAAGTGTAAAATCCAGAAAGGCAGGACAGGCCATGGAGAACTGGGAGCCTTGTTATGCTGATGGGCGGGATGTAAATTGCCAGCAGCCACTCTGGAGAAGTGTATGGTGTTTCCTGAAACATCCAAAAAACAAAGCAACAGAGCCTAGGGCATTTCCACTTATGGTCCTATAGCTTAGGGAAATTAAAATCAAAAAGACACAGCCACCCCAACGTTTGGGCCGGCTCTGTTTAAAAGAACCTCGTTTACGGTACAAGTTCAATATCACAGAAAGCAAAAAATGGATAAAGAAGTTGTGGTAATTACGTACAATGCAATATCACTCAGCAATGAAATCTATGTCATCAGGCCCGTAGCAGCATAATGAGTGGATTCAGGTACGATGATTCTAAGTGAAATAAGTCACACAGAAAAAGAAACATCATAAGATATCACTACTACACGGAATGTAAACTTGGCTACACAGGAACTGAAATACAAAACAGAACAGGGTCTCAAATGTAGAAAACCAACTTATGCTTGCTTAAGGGGAAAGGTGAGTTGGGGTGCTGCATAAAACCAGAGATTGAAATTAGCACAGATACCGTTCCGTAAGCCAAATATGTAATAGACAAGAGCTACTCCTTGCTCAACGAAGTGGACTCAACACCACATAATAAACGCCTAAGAATATACCTGACTAGTAAGAATATTAAAACCTATGGATTTATATGTCTCCAAAAGAGAATCAATCGTGTGTACAGCGGCATAAACGCAGCAGTGATAGGATTGCTGAGGTTCGATGAGCAAATGGAAACCATTTGAAGTCATATTGCATGGTACCCATTCCATGGGTCTCAACTCTCCAGGTTTAAGGTATTTTTCCTTCAGCTAAACATGCATGTGGAACACAGAGTATGATCCACCGTGTGATCGGGAAACGTGTTCAAATGTGTCTCAGTTTTCGTCCCCTGGTACTCGGGTGCAACATTCCAGACGCTTTACTAACACTCTCCCCACTTGGAGAGTCAGTGCCTTTAAACTCCTGTTTGGCCCAGTTTGCGATTTCTGCGGAAGATGAACATTAATAGGGAGAACCAATGAGAGACTAGGTGGAGGTGTCTGGACGGGCAAATTTAACTCTCATTTCCCACCAGGAAGAGGAATTAACCAAAGGCTCAGCGTGGCATGCCAGACGCACACTAGGGCCTGAAGCAATCCTGCGGTGTTGCGTCCAGCTCACAAGAAAGCGAGCTGAAGGAAGGAATTCAGGGGCACTGTAATTCACAAACCTGCAGAGTTATAAAGGACAGCTATCGTCCAAAAATATATTGAAGTAAGGCTGTCAAGAGGACTTGAAAGTGGAGCAGAATTGCAGGAAACCGATTTCAGGAGGTAGACTGGAATTGCATGTAAAGCATAGGAAAAGAGGCAGAACGTCCACAATGATGCACTTGGCCAAAAAGGGCGTATGCGTTTTTTCCTGAATATATTCAGGAAAAAACGCATACGCCCTTTTTGGCCAACCAAGCAAGCTTGCAAAGGAAATCTGCACTACAATGAAGTCTCACTGCCCCCCGGTCAAAAGAGCCATCTGAAAAAAGTGTAAAATCCAGAAAGGCAGGACAGGCCATGGAGAACTGGGAGCCTAGTTATGCTGATGGGCGGGATGTAAATTGCCAGCAGCCACTCTGGAGAAGTGTATGGTGTTTCCTGAAACATCCAAAAAACAAAGCAACAGAGCCTAGGGCACTTCCACTTATGGTCCTATAGCTTAGGGAAATTAAAATCAAAAAGACACAGCCACCCCAAAGTTTGGGACGGCTCTGTTTACAAGAACCTCGTTTACGGTACAAGTTCAATATCACAGAAAGCGAAAAATGGATAAAGAAGTTGTGGTACTTACGTACAATGCAATATCACTCAGCAATGAAATCTAAGTCATCAGGCCCGTAGCAGCATAATGAGTGGATTCAGGTACGATGATTCTAAGTGAAATAAGTCACACGGAAAAAGGAACATCATAAGATATCACTACTACACGGAATGTAAACTTGGCTACACAAGAACTGAATTACAAAACAGAACAGGGTGTCAAATGTACAAAACCAACTTATGCTTGCTTAAGGGGAAAGGTGAGTTGGGGTGCTGCATAAAACCAGAGATTGAAATTAGCACAGATACCGTTCCATAAGCCAAATATGTAATAGACAAGAGCTACTCCTTGCTCAACGAAGTGGACTCAACACCCCATATTAAACGCCTAAGAATATACCTGACTAGTAAGAATCTACCTGACTAGTAAGAATCTTAAAACCTATGGATTTATATGTCTCCGAAAGAGAATCAAGCGTGTGTACAGCGGCATAAACGCAGCAGTGATAGGATTGCTGAGGTTCGGTGAGCAAATGCAGACCCTTTGAAGTCATATTGCATGGTACCCATTCCATGGGTCTCAACTCTCCATGTTTAAGGGATTCTTCCTTCAGCTAAAACATGCATGTGGAACCCAGAGTATGATCCACCGTGTGGTCGGAAAACGTGTTCAAATGTGTCTCAGTTTTCGTCCCCTAGTACTCGGGTGCAACATTCCAGACGCTTTACTAACACTCTCCCCACTTGGAGAGTCAGTGCCTTTAACATCCTGTTTGGCCCCGTTTGCAATTTCTGTGGAAAATGAACAGGAATAGGGAGAACCAATGAGAGACTAGGTGGAGGTGTCTGGACGGGCAAATTTAACTCTCATTTCCCACCAGGAAGAGGAATTAACCAAAGGCTCAGCATGCCGTGCCAGAACCAAACTAGGGCCTGAAGCAATCCTGCGGTGTTGTGGCCAGCTCACAAGAAAGCGAGTTGAAGAAAGGAGCTCAGGGGCACTGTAATTCACAAACCTGCAGAGTTATAAATGACAGCTATCTTCCAAAAATATATTGAAGTAAGGCTGCCAAGAGGAGTTGAAAGCGAGACAGAATTGCAGGAAACCGATTTCAGGAGGTAGACTGGAATTGCATGTAAAGCATAGGAAAAGAGGCAGAACGTCCACAATGATGCAGTTGGCCAAGAAGTGCATATGCGTTTTTTCCTGAATATATTCAGGAAAAAACGCATACGCCCTTTTTGGCCAACAAAGCAAGCTTGCAAAGGAAATCTGCACTACAATGAAGTCTCACTGCCCCCCGGTCAAAAGGGCCATCTGAAAAAAGTGTAAAATCCAGAAAGGCAGGACAGGCCATGGAGAACTGGGAGCCTAGTTATGCTGATGGGCGGGATGTAAATTGCCAGCAGCCACTCTGGAGAAGTGTATGGTGTTTCCTGAAACATCCAAAAAACAAAGCAACAGAGCCTAGGGCACTTCCACTTATGGTCCTATAGCTTAGGGAAATTAAAATCAAAAAGACACAGCCACCCCAAAGTTTGGGACGGCTCTGTTTACAAGAACCTCGTTTACGGTACAAGTTCACTATCACAGAAAGCGAAAAATGGATAAAGAAATTGTGGTACTTACGTACAATGCAATATCACTCAGCAATGAAATCTATGTCATCAGTCCCGTAGCAGCATAATGAGTGGATTCAGGTACGATGATTCTAAGTGAGATTAGTCACACAGAAAAAGAAACATCATAAGATATCACTAATACATGGAATGTAAACTTGGCTACACAAGAACTGAATTACAAAACAGAACAGGGTGTCAAATGTACAAAACCAACTTATGCTTGCTTAAGGGGACGGGTTAGT
The DNA here is from genome assembly GCF_964270905.1 of Leucopleurus acutus. Lineage (NCBI taxonomy): Eukaryota > Metazoa > Chordata > Mammalia > Artiodactyla > Delphinidae > Leucopleurus > Leucopleurus acutus. Next base: position 175,948 of record NW_028138995.1, read on the forward strand.
TGGGGTGCTGCATAAAACCAGAGATTGAAATTAGCACAGATACCGTTCCATAAGCCAAATATGTAATAGACAAGAGCTACTCCTTGCTCAACGAAGTGGACTCAACACCCCATATTAAACGCCTAAGAATATACCTGACTAGTAAGAATCTACCTGACTAGTAAGAATCTTAAAACCTATGGATTTATATGTCTCCGAAAGAGAATCAAGCGTGTGTACAGCGGCATAAACGCAGCAGTGATAGGATTGGTGAGGTTCGGTGAGCAAATGCAGACCCTTTGAAGTCATATTGCATGGTACCCATTCCATGGGTCTCAACTCTCCATGTTTAAGGGATTCTTCCTTCAGCTAAAACATGCATGTGGAACCCAGAGTATGATCCACCGTGTGATCGGAAAACGTGTTCAAACGTGTCTCAGTTTTCATCCCCTGGTACTCGGGTGCAACATTCCAGACGTTTTACTAACACTCTCCCCACTTGGAGAGTCAGTGCCTTTAACATCCTGTTTGGCCCCGTTAGCAATTTCTGTGGAAAATGAACAGGAATAGGGAGAACCAATGAGAGACTAGGTGGAGGTGTCCGGACGGGCAAATTTAACTCTCATTTCCCACCAGGAAGAGGAATTAAGCAAAGGCTCAGCGTGCCAGGCCGGAACCACACTAGAACCAGAAGCAATCCTGCGGTGTTGTGGCCAGCTCACAAGAAAGCGAGTTGAAGAAAGGAGCTCAGGGGCACTGTAATTCACAAACCTGCAGAGTTATAAAGGACAGCTATCTTCCAAAAATATATTGAAGTAAAGCTGCCAAGAGGAGTTGAAAGCGGGGCAGAATTGCAGGAAACCGATTTCAGGAGGTAGACTGGAATTGCATGTAAAGCATAGGAAAAGAGGCAGAACGTCCACAATGATGCACTTGGCCAAAAAGGGCGTATGCGTTTTTTCCTGAATATATTCAGGAAAAAACGCATACGCCCTTTTTGGCCAACCAAGCAAGCTTGCAAAGGAAATCTGCACTACAATGAAGTCTCACTGCCCCCCGGTCAAAAGGGCCATCTGAAAAAAGTGTAAAATCCAGAAAAGCAGGACAGCCCATAGAGAACTGGGAGCCTAGTTATGCTGATGGGCGGGATGTAAATTGCCAGCAGCCACTCTGGAGAAGTGTATGGTGTTTCCTGAAACATCCAAAAAACAAAGCAACAGAGCCTAGGGCACTTCCACTTATGGTCCTATAGCTTAGGGAAATTAAAATCAAAAAGACACAGCCACCCCAACGTTTGGGACGGCTCTGTTTACAAGAACCTCGTTTACGGTACAAGTTCAATATCACAGAAAGCGAAAAATGGATAAAGAAATTGTGGTACTTACGTACAATGCAATATCACTCAGCAATGAAATCTATGTCATCAGGCCCGTAGCAGCATAATGAGTGGATTCAGGTACGATGATTCTAAGTGAAATTAGTCACACAGAAAAGGAAACATCATAAGATATCACTAATACACGGAATGTAAACTTGGCTACACAAGAACTGAATTACAAAACAGAACAGGGTGTCAAATGTAGAAAACCAACTTATGCTTGCTTCAGGGGACGGGTGAGTTGGGGTGCTGCATAAAACCAGAGATTGAAATTAGCACAGATACCGTTCCATAAGCCAAATATGTAATAGACAAGAGCTACTCCTTGCTCAACGAAGTGGACTCAACACTCCATATTAAACGCCTAAAAATATACCTGACTAGTAAGAATCTTAAAACCTATGGATTTATATGTCTCCGAAAGAGAATCAAGCGTGTGTACAGCGGCATAAATGCAGCAGTGATAGGATTGCTGAGGTTCGGTGAGCAAATGCAGACCCTTTGAAGTCATATTGCATGGTACCCATTCCATGGGTCTCAACTCTCCATGTTTAAGGGATTCTTCCTTCAGCTAAAACATGCATGTGGAACCCAGAGTATGATCCACCGTGTGATCGGAAAACGTGTTCAAACGTGTCTCAGTTTTCGTCCCCTGGTACTCGGGTGCAACATTCCAGACGCTTTACTAACACTCTCCCCACTTGGAGAGTCAGTGCCTTTAACCTCCTGTTTGGCCCAGTTTGCAATTTCTGTGGAAAATGAACAGGGATAGGGAGAACAAATGAGAGATTAGGTGGAAGTGTCCGGACGGGCAAATTTAACTCTCATTTCCCACCAGGAAGAGGAATTAACCAAAGGCTCAGCATGCCGTGCCGGAACCAAACTAGGGCCTGAAGCAATCCTGCGGTGTTGCGGCCAGCTCACAAGAAAGCGAGTTGAAGAAAGGAGCTCAGGGGCACTGTAATTCACAAACCTGCAGAGTTATAAATGACAGCTATCTTCCAAAAATATATTGAATTAGGCTGCCAAGAGGAGTTGAAAGCGGGGCAGAATTGCAGGAAACCGATTTCAGGAGGTACACTGGAATTGCATGTAAAGCATAGGAAAAGAGGCAGAACGTCCACAATGATGCACTTGGCCAAAAAGTGCGTATGCGTTTTTTTCTGAATATATTCAGGAAAAAACGCATACGCCCTTTTTGGCCAACCAAGCAAGCTTGCAAAGGAAATCTGCACTACAATGAAGTCTCACTGCCCCCCGGTCAAAAGGGCCATCTGAAAAAAGTGTAAAATCCAGAAAGGCAGGACAGGCCATGGAGAACTGGGAGCCTAGTTATGCTGATGGGCGGGATGTAAATTGCCAGCAGCCACTCTGGAGAAGTGTATGGTGTTTCCTGAAACATCCAAAAAACAAAGCAACAGAGCCTAGGGCACTTCCACTTATGGTCCTATAGCTTAGGGAAATTAAAATCAAAAAGACACAGCCACCCCAAAGTTTGGGATGGCTCTGTTTACAAGAACCTCGTTTATGGTACAAGTTCAATATCACAGAAAGCGAAAAATGGATAAAGAAATTGTGGTAGTTACGTACAATGCAATATCACTCAGCAATGAAATCTATGTCATCAGTCCCGTAGCAGCATAATGAGTGGATTCAGGTACGATGATTCTAAGTGAAATTAGTCACACAGAAAAAGAAACATCATAAGATATCACTAATACACGGAATGTAAACTTGGCTACACAAGAACTGAATTACAAAACAGAACAGGGTGTCAAATGTAGAAAACCAACTTATGCTTGCTTCAGGGGACGGGTGAGTTGGGGTGCTGCATAAAACCAGAGATTGAAATTAGCACAGATACCGTTCCATAAGCCAAATATGTAATAGACAAGAGCTACTCCTTGCTCAACGAAGTGGACTCAACACCCCATATTAAACGCCTAACAATGTACCTGACTAGTAAGAATCTACCTGACTAGTAAGAATCTTAAAACCTATGGATTTATATGTCTCCGAAAGAGAATCAAGCGTGTGTACAGCGGCATAAACGCAGCAGTGATAGGATTGCTGAGGTTCGGTGAGCAAATGCAGACCCTTTGAAGTCATATTGCATGGTACCCATTCCATGGGTCTGAACTCTCCCTGTTTAAGGGATTCTATCTTCAGCTAAAACATGCATGTGGAAACCAGAGTATGATCCACCGTGTGATTGGAAAACGTGTTCAAATGTGTCTCAATTTTCGTCCCCTGGTACTCGGGTGCAACATTCCAGACGCTTTACTAACACTCTCCCCACTTGGAGAGTCCGTGCCTTTAACCTCCTGTTTGGCCCAGTTTGCAATTTCTGTGGAAAATGAACAGGAAGAGGGAGAACCAATGAGAGACTAGGTGGAGGTGTCCAGACGGGCAAATTTAACTCTCATTTCCCACCAGGAAGAGGAATTAACCAAAGGCTCAGCGTGCCATGCCTGTACCACACTAGGACCAGAAGCAATCCTGCGGTGTTGCGGCCAGCTCACAAGAAAGCGAGTTGAAGAAAGGAGCTCAGGGGCACTGTAATTCACAAACCTGCAGAGTTATAAAGGACAGCTATCTTCCAAAAATATATTGAAGTAAGGCTGCCAAGAGGAGTTGAAAGCAGGGCAGAATTGCAGGAAACCGATTTCAGGAGGTGGACTGGAATTGCATGTAAAGCATAGGAAAAGAGGCAGAACGCCCACAATGATGCACTTGGCCAAAAAGGGCGTATGCGTTTTTTCCTGAATATATTCAGGAAAAAACGCATACGCCCTTTTTGGCCAACCAAGCAAGCTTGCAAAGGAAATCTGCACTACAATGAAGTCTCACTGCCCCCCGGTCAAAAGGGCCATCTGAAAAAAGTGTAATATCCAGAAAGGCAAGACAGGCCATGGAGAACTGGGAGCCTAGTTATGCTGATGGGCGGGATGTAAATTGCCAGCAGCCACTCTGGAGAAGTGTATGGTGTTTCCTGAAACATCCAAAAAACAAAGCAACAGAGCCTAGGGCACTTCCACTTATGGTCCTATAGCTTAGGGAAATTAAAATCAAAAAGACACAGCCACCCCAAAGTTTGGGACGGCTCTGTTTACAATAACCTAGTTTACGGTACAAGTTCAATATCACAGAAAGCGAAAAATGGATAAAGAAATTGTGGTACTTACGTACAATGCAATATCACTCAGCAATGAAATCTATGTCATCAGGCCCGTAGCAGCATAATGAGTGGATTCAGGTACGATGATTCTAAGTGAAATTAGTCACACAGAAAAAGAAACATCATAAGATATCACTAATACACGGAATGTAAACTTGGCTACACAAGAACTGAATTACAAAACAGAACAGGGTGTCAAATGTAGAAAACCAACTTATGCTTGCTTAAGGGGACGGGTGAGTTGGGGTGCTGCATAAAACCTGAGATTGAAATGAGCACAGATAAAGTTCCTTAAGCCAAATAAGGAATAGACAAGAGCTACTCCTTGCTCAACGAAATGGACTCAACACCCCATATTAAACGCCTAAGAATGTACCTGACTAGTAAGTATCTTAAAACCTATGGATTGCTATGTCTCTGAAAGAAAATCAAGCGTGTGTACAGGGGCATAAACGCAGCAGTGATAGGATTGGAGAGGTTCGGTGAGCAAATGAAGACCCTTTGAAGTCATATTGCATGGTACCCATTCCACGGGTCTCAACTCTCCAGGTTTAAGGGATTCTTCCTTCAGCTAAAACATGCACGTGGAACCCAGAGTATGATCAACCGTGTGATCGGGAGACGTGTTCCAATATGTCTCAGATCTCGTCCCCTGGTACTCGGGTGCAACATTCCAGACGCTTTAATAACACTCTCCCGACTTGGAGAGTCAGTGCCTTTAACCACCTGTTTGGCCCAGTTTGCAATTTCTGCGGAAGATGAACAGGAATAGGGAGAACCAAAGAGAGACTAGCTGGAGGTGTCTGGACGCGCAAAATTTAACTCTCATATCCCACCAGGAAGAGGAATTAACCAAAGGCTCAGCGAGCCGTGCCGGAACCAGATTAGGGCCTGAAGCAATCCTGCGGTGTTGCGGCCAGCTCACAAGAAAGCGAGTTGAAGAAAGGAGCTCAGGGGCACTGTAATTCACAAACCTGCAGAGTTATAAATGACAGCTATCGTCCAAAAATATACTGAAGTAAGGCTGCCAAGAGGACTTGAAAGCGGGGCAGAATTGCAGGAAACCGATTTCAGGAGGTAGACTGGAATGGCATTTAAAGCATAGGAAAAGAGGCAGAACGTCCACAATGATGCACTTGGCCAAAAAGGACGTATGCGTTTTTTCCTGAATATATTCAGGAGAAAACGCATACGCCCTTTTTGGCCAACCAAGCAAGCTTGCAAAGGAAATCTGCACTAAAATGAAGTCTCACTTCCCCCCGGTGAAAAGGGCCACCTGAAAAAAGTGTAAAATCCAGAAAGGCAGGACAGGCCATGGAGAACTGGGAGCCTTGTTATGCTGATGGGCGGGATGTAAATTGCCAACAGCCACTCCAGAGAAGTGTATGGTGATTCCTGAAACATCTAAAAAACAAAGCAACAGAGCCTAGGGCACTTCCACTTATGGTCCTATAGTTTAGGGAAATTAAAATCAAAAAGACACAGCCACCCCAAAGTTTGGGACGGCTCTGTTTACAAGAACTTCATTTACGGTACAAGTTCAATATCACAGAAAGTGAAAAATGGATAAAGAAGTTGTGGTACTTACGTACAATGCAATATCACTCAGCAATGAAATCTATGTCATCAGGCCCGTAGCAGCATAATGAGTGGATTCAGGTATGATGATTCTAACTGAAATAAGTCACACAGAAAAAGAAACATCATAAGATATCACTAATACACGGAATGTAAACTTGGCTACACAGGAACTGGATTACAAAACAGAACAGGGTCTCAAATTTAGAAAACCAACTTATGCTTGCTTAAGGGGAAAGGTGAGTTGGGGTGCTGCATAAAACCAGAGATTTAAATGAACACAGATAAAGTTCCTTAAGCCAAATATGGAATAGACAAGAACTACTCCTTGCTCAACGAAATGGACTCAACACCCCATATTAAACGCCTAAGAATGTACCTGACTAGTAAGTATCTTAAAACGTATGAATTGCTATGTCTCTGAAACAAAATCAAGCGTGTGTACAGGGGCATAAACGCAGCAGTGATAGGATTGGAGAGGTTCGGTGAGCAAATGAAGACCCTTTGAAGTCATATTGCATGGTACCCATTCCACGGGTCTCAACTCTCCAGGTTTAAGGGATTCTGCCTTCAGGTAAAACATGCACGTGGAACCCAGAGTATGATCACCCGTGTGATCAGTTGACATGTTCCAATATGTCTCAGTTCTCGTCCCCTGGTACTCGGGTGCAACATTCCAGACGCTTTACTAACACTCTCCCGACTTGGAGAGTCAGTGCCTTTAACCTCCTGTTTGGCCCAGTTTGCAATTTCTGCGGAAGATGAACAGGAATAGGGAGAACCAATGAGAGACTAGCTGGAGGTGTCTGGACGGGCAAATTTAACTCTCATTTCCCACCAGAAAGAGGAATTAACCAAAGTCTCAGCGTGCCGTGCCGGAACCAGATTAGGGCCTGAAGCAATCCTGCGGTGTTGCGGCCAGCTCACAAGAAAGCGAGTTGAAGAAAGGAGCTCAGGGGCACTGTAATTCACAAACCTGCAGAGTTATAAATGACAGCTATCGTCCAAAAATATACTGAAGTAAGGCTGCCAAGAGGACTTGAAAGCGGGGCAGAATTGCAGGAAACCGATTTCAGGAGGTAGACTGGAATTGCATTTAAAGCATAGGAAAAGAGGCAGAACGTCCACAATGATGCACTTGGCCAAAAAGGGCGTATGCGTTTTTTCCTGAATATATTCAGGAAAAAACGCATACGCCCTTTTTGGCCAACCAAGCAAGCTTGCAAAGGAAATCTGCACTACAATGAAGTCTCACTTCCCCCCGGTCAAAAGGGCCATCTGAAAAAAGTGTAAAATCCAGAAAGGCAGGACAGGCCATGGAGAACTGGGAGCCTTGTTATGCTGATGGGCGGGATGTAAATTGCCAAGAGCCACTCCGGAGAGGTGTATGGTGTTTCCTGAAACATCTAAAAAACAAAGCAACAGAGCCTAGGGCACTTCCACTTATGGTCCTATAGCTTAGGGAAATTAAAATCAAAAAGACACAGCCACCCCAAAGTTTGGGACGGCTCTGTTTACAAGAACCACGTTTACGGTACAAGTTCAATATCGCAGAAAGTGAAAAATGGATAAAGAAGTTGTGGTACTTACGTACAATGCAATATCACTCAGCAATGAAATCTATGTCATCAGGCCCGTAGCAGCATAATGAGTGGATTCAGGTATGATGATTCTAACTGAAATAAGTCACACAGAAAAAGAAACATCATAAGATATCACTAATACACGGAATGTAAACTTGGCTACACAGGAACTGGATTACAAAACAGAACAGGGTCTCAAATTTAGAAAACCTACTTATGCTTGCTTAAGGGGAAAGGTGAGTTGGGGTGCTGCATAAAACCAGAGATTTAAATGAACACAGATAAAGTTCCTTAAGACAAATATGGAATAGACAAGAACTACTCCTTGCTCAACGAAATGGACTCAACACCCCATATTAAACGCCTAAGAATGTACCTGACTAGTAAGTATCTTAAAACCTATGAATTGCTATGTCTCTGAAAGAAAATCAAGCGTGTGTACAGGGGCATAAACGCAGCAGTGATAGGATTGGAGAGGTTCGGTGAGCAAATGAAGACCCTTTGAAGTCATATTGCATGGTACCCATTCCACGGGTCTCAACTCTCCAGGTTTAAGGGATTCTGCCTTCAGGTAAAACATGCACGTGGAACCCAGAGTATGATCAACCGTGTGGTCGGGAGACATGTTCCAATATGTCTCAGTTCTCGTCCCCTGGTACTCGGGTGCAACATTCCAGACGCTTTACTAACACTCTCCCGACGTGGAGAGTCAGTGCCTTTAACCTCCTGTTTGGCCCATTTGCAATTTCTGAGGAAGATGAACAGGAATAGGGAGAACCAATGAGAGACTAGGTGGAGGTGTCTAGACGAGCAAATTTAACTCTCATTTCCCACCAGGAAGAGGAATTAACCAAAGGCTCAGCGTGCCGTGCCGGAACCAGATTAGGGCCTGAAGCAATCCTGCGGTGTTGCGGCCAGCTCACAAGAAAGCGAGTTGAAGAAAGGAGCTCAGGGGCACTGTAATTCACAAACCTGCAGAGTTATAAATGACAGCTATCGTCCAAAAATATACTGAAGTAAGGCTGCCAAGAGGACTTGAAAGCGGGGCAGAATTGCAGGAAACCGATTTCAGGAGGTAGACTGGAATTGCATTTAAAGCATAGGAAAAGAGGCAGAACGTCCACAATGATGCACTTGGCCAAAAAGGGCGTATGCGTTTTTTCCTGAATATATTCAGGAAAAAACGCATACGCCCTTTTTGGCCAACCAAGCAAGCTTGCAAAGGAAATCTGCACTACAATGAAGTCTCACTTCCCACCGGTCAAAAGGGCCATCTGAAAAAAGTGTAAAATCCAGAAAGGCAGGACAGGCCATGGAGAACTGGGAGCCTTGTTATGCTGATGGGCGGGATGTAAATTGCCAACAGCCACTCGGGTGAGGTGTATGGTGTTTCCTGAAACATCTAAAAGACAAAGCAACAGAGCCTAGGGCATTTCCACTTATGGTCCTATAGCTTAGGGAAATTAAAATCAAAAAGACACAGCCACCCCAAAGTTTGGGACGGCTCTGTTTACAAGAACCTCGTTTACGGTACAAGTTCAATATCGCAGAAAGTGAAAAATGGATAAAGAAGTTGTGGTACTTACGTACAATGCAATATCACTCAGCAATGAAATCTATGTCATCAGGCCCGTAGCAGCATAATGAGTGGATTCAGGTATGATGATTCTAACTGAAATAAGTCACACAGAAAAAGAAACATCATAAGATATCACTAATACACGGAATGTAAACTTGGCTACACAGGAACTGGATTACAAAACAGAACAGGGTCTCAAATTTAGAAAACCTACTTATGCTTGCTTAAGGGGAAAGGTGAGTTGGGGTGCTGCATAAAACAAGAGATTGAAATGAGCACAGATAAAGTTCCTTAAGCCAAATAAGGAATAGACAAGAGCTACTCCTTGCTCAACGAAATGGACTCAACACCCCATATTAAACGCCTAAGAATGTACCTGACTAGTAAGTATCTTAAAACCTATGGATTGCTATGTCTCTGAAAGAAAATCAAGCGTGTGTACAGGGGCATAAACGCAGCAGTGATAGGATTGGAGAGGTTCGGTGAGCAAATGAAGACCCTTTGAAGTCATATTGCATGGTACCCATTCCACGGGTCTCAACTCTCCAGGTTTAAGGGATTCTTCCTTCAGCTAAAACATGCACGTGGAACTCAGAGTATGATCAACCGTGTGATCGGGAGACGTGTTCCAATATGTCTCAGTTCTCGTCCCCTGGTACTCGGGTGCAACATTCCAGATGCTTTAATAACACTCTCCCGACTTGTAGAGTCAGTGCCTTTAACCACCTGTTTGGCCCAGTTTGCAATTTCTGCGGAAGAAGAAAAGGAATAGGGAGAACCAATGAGAGACTAGGTGGAGGTGTCTGGACGGGCAAATTTAACTCTCATTTCCCACCAGGAAGAGGAAGTAACCAAAGGCTCAGCGTGCCGTGCCGGAACCAGATTAGGGCCTGAAGCAATCCTGCGGTGTTGCGGCCAGCTCACAAGAAAGCGAGTTGAAGAAAGGAGCTCAGGGGCACTGTAATTCACAAACCTGCAGAGTTATAAATGACAGCTATCGTCCAAAAATATACTGAAGTAAGGCTGCCAAGAGGACTTGAAAGCGGGGCAGAATTGCACGAAACCGATTTCAGGAGGTAGACTGGAATTGCATTTAAAGCATAGGAAAAGAGGCAGAACGTCCACAATGATGCAATTGGCCAAAAAGGGCGTATGCGTTTTATCCTGAATATATTCAGGAAAAAACGCATATGCCCTTTTTGGCCAACCAAGCAAGCTTGCAAAGGAAATCTGCACTACAATGAAGTCTCACTTCCCCCTGGTCAAAAGGGCCATCAGAAAAAAGTGTAAAATCCAGAAAGGCAGGACAGGCCATGGAGAACTGGGAGCCTTGTTATGCTGATGGGCGGGATGTAAATTGCCAAGAGCCACTCGGGAGAGGTGTATGGTGTTTCCTGAAATATCTGAAAAACAAAGCAACAGAGCCTAGGGCACTTCCACTTATGGTCCTATAGTTTAGGGAAATTAAAATCAAAAAGACACAGCCACCCCAAAGTTTGGGACGGCTCTGTTTACAAGAACTTCATTTACGGTACAAGTTCAATATCACAGAAAGTGAAAAATGGATAAAGAAGTTGTGGTACTTACGTACAATGCAATATCACTCAGCAATGAAATCTATGTCATCAGGCCTGTAGCAGCATAATGAGTGGATTCAGGTATGATGATTCTAACTGAAATAAGTCACACAGAAAAAGAAACATCATAAGATATCACTAATACACGGAATGTAAACTTGGCTACACAGGAACTGGATTACAAAACAGAACAGGGTCTCAAATTTAGAAAACCAACTTATGCTTGCTTAAGGGGAAAGGTGAGTTGGGGTGCTGCATAAAACAAGAGATTGAAATGAGCACAGATAAAGTTCCTTAAGCCAAATATGGAATAGACAAGAACTACTCCTTGCTCAACGAAATGGACTCAACACCCCATATTAAACGCCTAAGAATGTACCTGACTAGTAAGTATCTTAAAACCTATGGATTGCTATGTCTCTGAAAGAAAATCAAGCGTGTGTACAGGGAAATAAACGCAGCAGTGATAGGATTGGAGAGGTTCGGTGAGCAAATGAAGACCCTTTGAAGTCATATTGCATGGTACCCATTCCACGGGTCTCAACTCTCCAGGTTTAAGGGATTCTTCCTTCAGCTAAAACATGCACGTGGAACCCAGAGTATGATCAACCGTGTGATCGGGAGACGTGTTCCAATATGTCTCAGTTCTCGTCCCCTGGTACTCGGGTGCAACATTCCAGACGCTTTACTAACACTCTCCCGACTTGGAGAGTCAGTGCCTTTAACCTCCTGTTTGGCCCAGTTTGCAATTTCTCCGGAAGATGAACAGGAATAGGGAGAAACAATGAGAGACTAGCTGAGGTGTCGGGACGGGCAAATTTAACTCTCATTTCCCACCAGGAAGAGGAATTAACCAAAGGCTCAGCGTGCCTTGCCGGAACCAGATTAGGGCCTGAAGCAATCCTGCGGTGTTGCGGCCAGCTCACAAGAAAGCGAGTTGATGAAAGGAGCTCAGGGGCACTGTAATTCACAAACCTGCAGAGTTATAAATGACAGCTATCGTCCAAAAATATACTGAAGTAAGGCTGCCAAGAGGACTTGAAAGTGGGGCAGAATTGCAGGAAACCGATTTCAGGAGGTAGACTGGAATTGCATTTAAAGCATAGGAAAAGAGGCAGAACGTCCACAATGATGCACTTGGCCAAAAAGGGCGTATGCGCTTTTTCCTGAATATATTCAGGAAAAAACGCATACGCCCTTTTTGGCCAACCAAGCAAGCTTGCAAAGGAAATCTGCACTACAATGAAGTCTCACTTCCCCCGGTCAAAAGGGCCACCTGAAAAAAGTGTAAAATCCAGAAAGGCAGGACAGGCCATGGAGAACTGGGAGCCTTGTTATGCTGATGGGCGGGATGTAAATTGCCAAGAGCCACTTGGGAGAGGTGTATGGTGTTTCCTGAAACATCTAAAGAACAAAGCAACAGAGTCTAGGGCACTTCCACTTATGGTCCTATAGCTTAGGGAAATTAAAATCAAAAACACACAGCCACCCCAAAGTTTGGGATGGGTCTGTTTACAAGAACCTCGTTTACGGTACAAGTTCAATATCACAGAAAGTGAAAAATGGATAAAGAAGTTGTGGTACTTACGTACAATGCAATATCACTCAGCAATGAAATCTATGTCATCAGGCCCGTAGCAGCATAATGAGTGGATTCAGGTATGATGATTCTAACTGAAATAAGTCACACAGAAAAAGAAATATCATAAGATATCACTAATACATGGAATGTAAACTTGGCTACACAGGAACTGGATTACAAAACAGAACAGGGTCTCAAATTTAGAAAACCAACATATGCTTGCTTAAGGAGAAAGTTGAGTTGGGGTGCTGCATAAAACCAGAGATTGAAATGAGCACAGATAAAGTTCCTTAAGCCAAATATGGAATAGACAAGAACTACTCCTTGCTCAACGAAATGGACTCAACACCACATATTAAACGCCTAAGAATGTACCTGACTAGTAAGTATCTTAAAACCTATGGATTGCTATGTCTCTGAAAAAAAATCAAGCGTGTGTACAGGGGCATAAACGCAGCAGTGATAGGATTGGAGAGGTTCGGTGAGCAAATGAAGACCCTTTGAAGTCATATTGCATGGTATCCATTCCACGGGTCTCAACTGTCCAGGTTTAAGGGATTCTTCCTTCAGCTAAAACATGCACGTGGAACCCAGAGTATGATCAACCGTGTGATCGGGAGACGTGTTCCAATATGTCTCAGTTCTCGTCCCCTGGTACTCGGGTGCAACATTCCAGACGCTTTACTAACACTCTCCCGACTTGGAGAGTCAGTGCCTTTAACCTCCTGTTTGGCCCAGTTTGCAATTTCTGCGGAAGATGAACAGGAATAGGGAGAACCAATGAGAGACTAGCTGGAGGTGTCTGGACGGGCAAATTTAACTCTCATTTCCCACCAGGAAGAGGAATTAACCAAAGGTTCAGCGTGCCGTGCCGGAACCAGATTAGGGCCTGAAGCAATGCTGCGGTGTTCCGGCCAGCTCCCATGAAAGCGAGTTGAAGAAAGGAGCTCAGGGGCACTGTAATTCACAAACCTGCAGAGTTATAAATGACAGCTATCGTCCAAAAATATACTGAAGTAAGGCTGCCAAGAGGACTTGAAAGCGGGGCAGAATTGCAGGAAACCGATTTCAGCAGGTAGACCGGAATTGCATTTAAAGCATAGGAAAAGAGGCAGAACGTCCACAATGATGCACTTGGCCAAAAAGGGCATATGCGTTTTTTCCTGAATATATTCAGGAAACAACGCATACGCCCTTTTTGGCCAACCAAGCAAGCTTGCAAAGGAAATCTGCACTACAATGAAGTCTCACTTACCCCCGGTCAAAAGGGCCATCTGAAAAAAGTGTAAAATCCAGAAAGGCAGGACAGGCCATGGAGAACTGGGAGCCTTGTTATGCTGATGGGCGGGATGTAAATTGCCAACAGCCACTCGGGAGAGGTGTATGGTGCTTCCTGAAACATCTAAAAAACATAGTAGCGGAGCCTAGGGCACTTCCACTTATGGTCCTATAGCTTAGGGAAATTAAAATCAAAAAGACACAGCCACCCCAAAGTTTGGGACGGCTCTGTTTACAAGAACCTCGTTTACGGTACAAGTTCAATATCGCAGAAAGTGAAAAATGGATAAAGAAGTTGTGGTACTTACGTACAATGCAATATCACTCAGCAATGAAATCTATGTCATCAGGCCCGTAGCAGAATAATGAGTGGATTCAGGTATGATGATTCTAACTGAAATAAGTCACACAGAAAAAGAAATATCATAAGATATCACTAATACACGGAATGTAAACTTGGCTATACAGGAACTGGATTACAAAACAGAACAGGGTCTCAAATTTAGAAAACCAACTTATGCTTGCTTAAGGGGAAAGGTGAGTTGGGGTGCTGCATCAAACCAGAGATTGAAATGAGCACAGATAAAGTTCCTTAAGCCAAATATGGAATAGACAAGAACTACTCCTTGCTCAACGAAATGGACTCAACACCCCATATTAAACGCCTAAGAATGTACCTGACTAGTAAGTATCTTAAAACCTATGGATTGCTATGTCTCTGAAAGAAAATCAAGCGTGTGTACAGGGGCATAAAAGCAGCAGTGATAGGATTGGAGAGGTTCGGTGAGCAAATGAAGACCCTTTGAAGTCATATTGCATGGTACCCATTCCACGGGTCTCAACTCTCCAGGTTTAAGGGATTCTTCCTTCAGCTAAAACATGCACGTGGAACCCAGAGTATGATCAACCGTGTGATCGGGAGACGTGTTCCAATATGTCTCAGTTCTCGTCCCCTGGTACTCGGGTGCAACATTCCAGACGCTTTAATAACACTCTCCCGACTTGGAGAGTCAGTGCCTTTAACCACCTGTTTGGCCCAGTTTGCAATTTCTGCGGAAGATGAACAGGAATAGGGAGAACCAAAGAGAGACTAGCTGGAGGTGTCTGGACGCGCAAAATTTAACTCTCATATCCCACCAGGAAGAGGAATTAACCAAAGGCTCAGCATGCCGTGCCGGAACCAGATTAGGGCCTGAAGCAATCCTGCAGTGTTGCGGCCAGCTCACAAGAAAGCGAGTTGAAGAAAGGAGCTCAGGGGCACTGTAATTCACAAACCTGCAGAGTTATAAATGACAGCTATCGTCCAAAAATATACTGAAGTAAGGCTGCCAAGAGGACTTGAAAGCGGGGCAGAATTGCAGGAAACCGATTTCAGGAGGTAGACTGGAATTGCATTTAAAGCATAGGAAAAGAGGCAGAACGTCCACAATGATGCACTTGGCCAAAAAGGGCGTATGCGTTTTTTCCTGAATATATTCAGGAAAAAACGCATACGCCCTTTTTGGCCAACCAAGCAAGCTTGCAAAGGAAATCTGCACTACAATGAAGTCTCACTTCCCCCCGGTCAAAAGGGCCATCTGAAAAAAGTGTAAAATCCAGAAAGGCAGGACAGGCCATGGAGAACTGGGAGCCTTGTTATGCTGATGGGCGGGATGTAAATTGCCAACAGCCACTCGGGAGAGGTGTATGGTGTTTCCTGAAACATCTAAAAAACAAAGCAACAGAGCCTAGGGCACTTCCACTTATGGTCCTATAGCTTAGGGAAATTAAAATCAAAAAGACACAGCCACCCCAAAGTTTGGGACGGCTCTGTTTACAAGAACCTCGTTTACGGTACAAGTTCAATATCGCAGAAAGTGAAAAATGGATAAAGAAGTTGTGGTACTTACGTACAATGCAATATCACTCAGCAATGAAATCTATGTCATCAGGCCCGTAGCAGCATAATGAGTGGATTCAGGTATGATGATTCTAACTGAAATAAGTCACACAGAAAAAGAAACATCATAAGATATCACTAATACACGGGATGTAAACTTGGCTACACAGGAACTGGATTACAAAACAGAACAGGGTCTCAAATTTAGAAAACCAACTTATGCTTGCTTAAGGGGAAAGGTGAGTTGGGGTGCTGCATAAAACCAGAGATTTAAATGAACACAGATAAAGTTCCTTAAGCCAAATATAGAATAGACAAGAACTACTCCTTGCTCAACGAAATGGACTCAACACCCCATATTAAACGCCTAAGAATGTACCTGAGTAGTAAGTATCTTAAAACCTATGGATTGCTATGTGTCTGAAAGAAAATCAAGCGTGTGTACAGGGGCATAAACGCAGCAGTGATAGGATTGGAGAGGTTCGGTGAGCAAATGAAGACCCTTTGAAGTCATATTGCATGGTACCCATTCCACGGGTCTCAACTCTCCAGGTTTAAGGGATTCTTCCTTCAGCTAAAACATGCACGTGGAACCCAGAGTATGATCAACCGTGTGATCGGGAGACGTGTTCCAATATGTCTCAGTTCTCGTCCCCTGGTACTCGGGTGCAACATTCCAGACGCTTTAATAACACTCTCCCGACTTGGAGAGTCAGTGCCTTTAACCTCCCGTTTGGCCCAGTTTGCAATTTCTGCGGAAGATGAACAGGAATAGGGAGAACCAATGAGAGACTAGGTGGAGGTGTCTGGACGGGCAAATTTAACTCTCATTTCCCACCAGGAAGAGGAATTAACCAAAGGCTCAGCGTGCCGTGCCGGAACCAGATTAGGGCCTGAAGCAATCCTGCGGTGTTGCGGCCAGCTCACAAGAAAGCGAGTTGAAGAAAGGAGCTCAGGGGCACTGTAATTCACAAACCTGCAGAGTTATAAATGACAGCTATCGTCCAAAAATATACTGAAGTAAGGCTGCCAAGAGGACTTGAAAGCGGGGCAGAATTGCAGGAAACCGATTTCAGGAGGTAGACTGGAATTGCATTTAAAGCATAGGAAAAGAGGCAGAACGTCCACAATGATGCACTTGGCCAAAAAGGGCGTATGCGTTTTTTCCTGAATATATTCAGGAAAAAACGCATACGCTCTTTTTGGCCAACCAAGCAAGCTTGCAAAGGAAATCTGCACTACAATGAAGTCTCACTTCCCCCCGGTCAAAAGGGCCATCTGAAAAAAGTGTAAAATCCAGAAAGGCAGGACAGGCCATGGAGAACTGGGAGCCTTGTTATGCTGATGGGCGGGATGTAAATTGCCAACAGCCACTCCAGAGAAGTGTATGGTGATTCCTGAAACATCTAAAAAACAAAGCAACAGAGCCTAGGGCACTTCCACTTATGGTCCTATAGTTTAGGGAAATTAAAATCAAAAAGACACAGCCACCCCAAAGTTTGGGACGGCTCTGTTTACAAGAACTTCATTTACGGTACAAGTTCAATATCACAGAAAGTGAAAAATGGATAAAGAAGTTGTGGTACTTACGTACAATGCAATATCACTCAGCAATGAAATCTATGTCATCAGGCCCGTAGCAGCATAATGAGTGGATTCAGGTATGATGATTCTAAATGAAATAAGTCACACAGAAAAAGAAACATCATAAGATATCACTAATACACGGAATGTAAACCTGGCTACACAGGAACTGGATTACAAAACAGAACAGGGTCTCAAATTTAGAAAACCTACTTATGCTTGCTTAAGGGGAAAGGTGAGTTGCGGTGCTGCATAAAACCTGAGATTGAAATGAGCACAGATAAAGTTCCTTAAGCCAAATAAGGAATAGACAAGAGCTACTCCTTGCTCAACGAAATGGACTCAACACCCCATATTAAACGCCTAAGAATGTACCTGACTAGTAAGTATCTTAAAACCTATGGATTGCTATGTCTCTGAAACAAAATCAAGCATGTGTACAGGGGCATAAACGCAGCAGTGATAGGATTGGAGAGGTTCGGTGAGCAAATGAAGACCCTTTGAAGTCATATTGCATGGTACCCATTCCACGGGTCTCAACTCTCCAGGTTTAAGGGATTCTTCCTTCAGCTAAAACATGCACGTGGAACCCAGAGTATGATCAACCGTGTGATCGGGAGACGTGTTCCAATATGTCTCAGATCTCGTCCCCTGGTACTCGGGTGCAACATTCCAGACGCTTTAATAACACTCTCCCGACTTGGAGAGTCAGTGCCTTTAACCACCTGTTTGGCCCAGTTTGCAATTTCTGCGGAAGATGAACAGGAATAGGGAGAACCAAAGAGAGACTAGCTGGAGGTGTCTGGACGCGCAAAATTTAACTCTCATATCCCACCAGGAAGAGGAATTAACCAAAGGCTCAGCATGCCGTGCCGGAACCACACTAGGGCCCGAAGCAATCTTGCGGTGTTGCGGCCAGCTCACAAGAAAGCGAGTTGAAGAAAGGAGCTCAGGGGCACTGTAATTCACAAACCTGCAGAGTTATAAATGACAGCTATCGTCCAAAAATATACTGAAGTAAGGCTGCCAAGAGGACTTGAAAGCGGGGCAGAATTGCAGGAAACCGATTTCAGGAGGTAGACTGGAATTGCATTTAAAGCATAGGAAAAGAGGCAGAACGTCCACAATGATGCACTTGGCCAAAAAGGACGTATGCGTTTTTTCCTGAATATATTCAGGAAAAAACACATACGCCCTTTTTGGCCAACCAAGCAAGCTTGCAAAGGAAATCTGCACTACAATGAAGTCTCACTTCCCCCCGGTCAAAAGGGCCACCTGAAAAAAGTGAAAAATCCAGAAAGGCAGGACAGGCCATGGAGAACTGGGAGCCTTGTTATGCTGATGGGCGGGATGTAAATTGCCAACAGCCACTCCAGAGAAGTGTATGGTGATTCCTGAAACATCTAAAAAACAAAGCAACAGAGCCTAGGGCACTTCCACTTATGGTCCTATAGTTTAGGGAAATTAAAATCAAAAAGACACAGCCACCCCAAAGTTTGGGACGGCTCTGTTTACAAGAACTTCATTTACGGTACAAGTTCAATATCACAGAAAGTGAAAAATGGATAAAGAAGTTGTGGTACTTACGTACAATGCAATATCACTCAGCAATGAAATCTATGTCATCAGGCCTGTAGCAGCATAATGAGTGGATTCAGGTATGATGATTCTAACTGAAATAAGTCACACAGAAAAAGAAACATCATAAGATATCACTAATACACGGAATGTAAACTTGGCTACACAGGAACTGGATTACAAAACAGAACAGGGTCTCAAATTTAGAAAACCAACTTATGCTTGCTTAAGGGGAAAGGTGAGTTGGGGTGCTGCATAAAACAAGAGATTGAAATGAGCACAGATAAAGTTCCTTAAGCCAAATATGGAATAGACAAGAACTACTCCTTGCTCAACGAAATGGACTCAACACCCCATATTAAACGCCTAAGAATGTACCTGACTAGTAAGTATCTTAAAACCTATGGATTGCTATGTCTCTGAAAGAAAATCAAGCGTGTGTACAGGGGCATAAACGCAGCAGTGATAGGATTGGAGAGGTTCGGTGAGCAAATGAAGACCCTTTGAAGTCATATTGCATGGTACCCATTCCACGGGTCTCAACTCTCCAGGTTTAAGGGATTCTTCCTTCAGCTAAAACATGCACGTGGAACCCAGAGTATGATCAACCGTGTGATCGGGAGACGTGTTCCAATATGTCTCAGTTCTCGTCCCCTGGTACTCGTGTGCAACATTCCAGACGCTTTACTAACACTCTCCCGACTTGGAGAGTCAGTGCCTTTAACCTCCTGTTTGGCCCAGTTTGCAATTTCTCCGGAAGATGAACAGGAATAGGGAGAAACAATGAGAGACTAGCTGAGGTGTCGGGACGGGCAAATTTAACTCTCATTTCCCACCAGGAAGAGGAATTAACCAAAGGCTCAGCGTGCCTTGCCGGAACCAGATTAGGGCCTGAAGCAATCCTGCGGTGTTGCGGCCAGCTCACAAGAAAGCGAGTTGATGAAAGGAGCTCAGGGGCACTGTAATTCACAAACTTGTAGAGTTATAAATGACAGCTATCGTCCAAAAATATACTGAAGTAAGGCTGCCAAGAGGACTTGAAAGTGGGGCAGAATTGCAGGAAACCGATTTCAGGAGGTAGACTGGAATTGCATTTAAAGCATAGGAAAAGAGGCAGAACGTCCACAATGATGCACTTGGCCAAAAAGGGCGTATGCGCTTTTTCCTGAATATATTCAGGAAAAAACGCATACGCCCTTTTTGGCCAACCAAGCAAGCTTGCAAAGGAAATCTGCACTACAATGAAGTCTCACTTCCCCCGGTCAAAAGGGCCACCTGAAAAAAGTGTAAAATCCAGAAAGGCAGGACAGGCCATGGAGAACTGGGAGCCTTGTTATGCTGATGGGCGGGATGTAAATTGCCAAGAGCCACTCGGGAGAGGTGTATGGTGTTTCCTGAAACATCTAAAGAACAAAGCAACAGAGTCTAGGGCACTTCCACTTATGGTCCTATAGCTTAGGGAAATTAAAATCAAAAACACACAGCCACCCCAAAGTTTGGGATGGCTCTGTTTACAAGAACCTCGTTTACGGTACAAGTTCAATATCACAGAAAGTGAAAAATGGATAAAGAAGTTGTGGTACTTACGTACAATGCAATATCACTCAGCAATGAAATCTATGTCATCAGGCCCGTAGCAGCATAATGAGTGGATTCAGGTATGATGATTCTAACTGAAATAAGTCACACAGAAAAAGAAATATCATAAGATATCACTAATACATGGAATGTAAACTTGGCTACACAGGAACTGGATTACAAAACAGAACAGGGTCTCAAATTTAGAAAACCAACATATGCTTGCTTAAGGAGAAAGTTGAGTTGGGGTGCTGCATAAAACCAGAGATTGAAATGAGCACAGATAAAGTTCCTTAAGCCAAATATGGAATAGACAAGAACTACTCCTTGCTCAACGAAATGGACTCAACACCACATATTAAACGCCTAAGAATGTACCTGACTAGTAAGTATCTTAAAACCTATGGATTGCTATGTCTCTGAAAAAAAATCAAGCGTGTGTACAGGGGCATAAACGCAGCAGTGATAGGATTGGAGAGGTTCGGTGAGCAAATGAAGACCCTTTGAAGTCATATTGCATGGTACCCATTCCACGGGTCTCAACTGTCCAGGTTTAAGGGATTCTTCCTTCAGCTAAAACATGCACGTGGAACCCAGAGTATGATCAACCGTGTGATCGGGAGACGTGTTCCAATATGTCTCAGTTCTCGTCCCCTGGTACTCGGGTGCAACATTCCAGACGCTTTACTAACACTCTCCCGACTTGGAGAGTCAGTGCCTTTAACCTCCTGTTTGGCCCAGTTTGCAATTTCTGCGGAAGATGAACAGGAATAGGGAGAACCAATGAGAGACTAGCTGGAGGTGTCTGGACGGGCAAATTTAACTCTCATTTCCCACCAGGAAGAGGAATTAACCAAAGGTTCAGCGTGCCGTGCCGGAACCAGATTAGGGCCTGAAGCAATGCTGCGGTGTTCCGGCCAGCTCCCATGAAAGCGAGTTGAAGAAAGGAGCTCAGGGGCACTGTAATTCACAAACCTGCAGAGTTATAAATGACAGCTATCGTCCAAAAATATACTGAAGTAAGGCTGCCAAGAGGACTTGAAAGCGGGGCAGAATTGCAGGAAACCGATTTCAGCAGGTAGACCGGAATTGCATTTAAAGCATAGGAAAAGAGGCAGAACGTCCACAATGATGCACTTGGCCAAAAAGGGCGTATGCGTTTTTTCCTGAATATATTCAGGAAACAACGCATACGCCCTTTTTGGCCAACCAAGCAAGCTTGCAAAGGAAATCTGCACTACAATGAAGTCTCACTTACCCCCGGTCAAAAGGGCCATCTGAAAAAAGTGTAAAATCCAGAAAGGCAGGACAGGCCATGGAGAACTGGGAGCCTTGTTATGCTGATGGGCGGGATGTAAATTGCCAACAGCCACTCGGGAGAGGTGTATGGTGCTTCCTGAAACATCTAAAAAACATAGCAGCGGAGCCTAGGGCACTTCCACTTATGGTCCTATAGCTTAGGGAAATTAAAATCAAAAAGACACAGCCACCCCAAAGTTTGGGACGGCTCTGTTTACAAGAACCTCGTTTACGGTACAAGTTCAATATCGCAGAAAGTGAAAAATGGATAAAGAAGTTGTGGTACTTACGTACAATGCAATATCACTCAGCAATGAAATCTATGTCATCAGGCCCGTAGCAGAATAATGAGTGGATTCAGGTATGATGATTCTAACTGAAATAAGTCACACAGAAAAAGAAATATCATAAGATATCACTAATACACGGAATGTAAACTTGGCTATACAGGAACTGGATTACAAAACAGAACAGGGTCTCAAATTTAGAAAACCAACTTATGCTTGCTTAAGGGGAAAGGTGAGTTGGGGTGCTGCATAAAACCAGAGATTGAAATGAGCACAGATAAAGTTCCTTAAGCCAAATATGGAATAGACAAGAACTACTCCTTGCTCAACGAAATGGACTCAACACCCCATATTAAACGCCTAAGAATGTACCTGACTAGTAAGTATCTTAAAACCTATGGATTGCTATGTCTCTGAAAGAAAATCAAGCGTGTGTACAGGGGCATAAAAGCAGCAGTGATAGGATTGGAGAGGTTCGGTGAGCAAATGAAGACCCTTTGAAGTCATATTGCATGGTACCCATTCCACGGGTCTCAACTCTCCAGGTTTAAGGGATTCTTCCTTCAGCTAAAACATGCACGTGGAACCCAGAGTATGATCAACCGTGTGATCGGGAGACGTGTTCCAATATGTCTCAGTTCTCGTCCCCTGGTACTCGGGTGCAACATTCCAGACGCTTTAATAACACTCTCCCGACTTGGAGAGTCAGTGCCTTTAACCACCTGTTTGGCCCAGTTTGCAATTTCTGCGGAAGATGAACAGGAATAGGGAGAACCAAAGAGAGACTAGCTGGAGGTGTCTGGACGCGCAAAATTTAACTCTCATATCCCACCAGGAAGAGGAATTAACCAAAGGCTCAGCATGCCGTGCCGGAACCAGATTAGGGCCTGAAGCAATCCTGCGGTGTTGCGGCCAGCTCACAAGAAAGCGAGTTGAAGAAAGGAGCTCAGGGGCACTGTAATTCACAAACCTGCAGAGTTATAAATGACAGCTATCGTCCAAAAATATACTGAAGTAAGGCTGCCAAGAGGACTTGAAAGCGGGGCAGAATTGCAGGAAACCGATTTCAGGAGGTAGACTGGAATTGCATTTAAAGCATAGGAAAAGAGGCAGAACGTCCACAATGATGCACTTGGCCAAAAAGGGCGTATGCGTTTTTTCCTGAATCAGGAAAAAACGCATACGCCCTTTTTGGCCAACCAAGCAAGCTTGCAAAGGAAATCTGCACTACAATGAAGTCTCACTTCCCCCCGGTCAAAAGGGCCATCTGAAAAAAGTGTAAAATCCAGAAAGGCAGGACAGGCCATGGAGAACTGGGAGCCTTGTTATGCTGATGGGCGGGATGTAAATTGCCAACAGCCACTCGGGAGAGGTGTATGGTGTTTCCTGAAACATCTAAAAAACAAAGCAACAGAGCCTAGGGCACTTCCACTTATGGTCCTATAGCTTAGGGAAATTAAAATCAAAAAGACACAGCCACCCCAAAGTTTGGAACGGCTCTGTTTACAAGAACCTCGTTTACGGTACAAGTTTAATAGCGCAGAAAGTGAAAAATGGATAAAGAAGTTGTGGTACTTACGTACAATGCAATATCACTCAGCAATGAAATCTATGTCATCAGGCCCGTAGCAGCATAATGAGTGGATTCAGGTATGATGATTCTAACTGAAATAAGTCACACAGAAAAAGAAACATCATAAGATATCACTAATACACGGGATGTAAACTTGGCTACACAGGAACTGGATTACAAAACAGAACAGGGTCTCAAATTTAGAAAACCAACTTATGCTTGCTTAAGGGGAAAGGTGAGTTGGGGTGCTGCATCAAACCAGAGATTGAAATGAGCACAGATAAAGTTCCTTAAGCCAAATATGGAATAGACAAGAACTACTCCTTGCTCAACGAAATGGACTCAACACCCCATATAAAACGCCTAAGAATGTACCTGACTAGTAAGTATCTTAAAACCTATGGATTGCTATGTCTCTGAAAGAAAATCAAGCGTGTGTACAGGGGCATAAACGCAGCAGTGATAGGATTGGAGAGGTTCGGTGAGCAAATGAAGACCCTTTGAAGTCATATTGCATGGTACCCATTCCACGGGACTCAACTCTCCAGGTTTAAGGGATTCTGCCTTCAGGTAAAACATGCACATGGAACCCAGAGTATGATCAACCGTGTGGTCGGGAGACATGTTCCAATATGTCTCAGTTCTCGTCCCCTGGTACTCGGGTGCAACATTCCAGACGCTTTACTAACACTCTCCCGACTTGGAGAGTCAGTGCCTTTAACCTCCTGTTTGGCCCATTTGCAATTTCTGAGGAAGATGAACAGGAATAGGGAGAACCAATGAGAGACTAGGTGGAGGTGTCTGGACGGGCAAATTTAACTCTCATTTCCCACCAGGAAGAGGAATTAACCAAAGGCTCAGCGTGCCGTGCCGGAACCAGATTAGGGCCTGAAGCAATCCTGCGGTGTTGCGGCCAGATCACAAGAAAGCGAGTTGAAGAAAGGAGCTCAGGGGCACTGTAATTCACAAACCTGCAGAGTTATAAATGACAGTTATCGTCCAAAAATATACTGAAGTAAGGCTGCCAAGAGGACTTGAAAGCGGGGCAGAATTGCAGGAAACCGATTTCAGGAGGTAGACTGGAATTGCATTTAAAGCATAGGAAAAGAGGCAGAACGTCCACAATGATGCACTTGGCCAAAAAGGGCGTATGCGCTTTTTCCTGAATATATTCAGGAAAAAACGCATACGCCCTTTTTGGCCAACCAAGCAAGCTTGCAAAGGAAATCTGCACTACAATGAAGTCTCACTTCCCCCGGTCAAAAGGGCCACCTGAAAAAAGTGTAAAATCCAGAAAGGCAGGACAGGCCATGGAGAACTGGGAGCCTTGTTATGCTGATGGGCGGGATGTAAATTGCCAAGAGCCACTCGGGAGAGGTGTATGGTGTTTCCTGAAACATCTAAAGAACAAAGCAACAGAGTCTAGGGCACTTCCACTTATGGTCCTATAGCTTAGGGAAATTAAAATCAAAAACACACAGCCACCCCAAAGTTTGGGATGGCTCTGTTTACAAGAACCTCGTTTACGGTACAAGTTCAATATCACAGAAAGTGAAAAATGGATAAAGAAGTTGTGGTACTTACGTACAATGCAATATCACTCAGCAATGAAATCTATGTCATCAGGCCCGTAGCAGCATAATGAGTGGATTCAGGTATGATGATTCTAACTGAAATAAGTCACACAGAAAAAGAAATATCATAAGATATCACTAATACATGGAATGTAAACTTGGCTACACAGGAACTGGATTACAAAACAGAACAGGGTCTCAAATTTAGAAAACCAACATATGCTTGCTTAAGGAGAAAGTTGAGTTGGGGTGCTGCATAAAACCAGAGATTGAAATGAGCACAGATAAAGTTCCTTAAGCCAAATATGGAATAGACAAGAACTACTCCTTGCTCAACGAAATGGACTCAACACCACATATTAAACGCCTAAGAATGTACCTGACTAGTAAGTATCTTAAAACCTATGGATTGCTATGTCTCTGAAAAAAAATCAAGCGTGTGTACAGGGGCATAAACGCAGCAGTGATAGGATTGGAGAGGTTCGGTGAGCAAATGAAGACCCTTTGAAGTCATATTGCATGGTACCCATTCCACGGGTCTCAACTGTCCAGGTTTAAGGGATTCTTCCTTCAGCTAAAACATGCACGTGGAACCCAGAGTATGATCAACCGTGTGATCGGGAGACGTGTTCCAATATGTCTCAGTTCTCGTCCCCTGGTACTCGGGTGCAACATTCCAGACGCTTTAATAACACTCTCCCGACTTGGAGAGTCAGTGCCTTTAACCTCCCGTTTGGCCCAGTTTGCAATTTCTGCGGAAGATGAACAGGAATAGGGAGAACCAATGAGAGACTAGGTGGAGGTGTCTGGACGGGCAAATTTAACTCTCATTTCCCACCAGGAAGAGGAATTAACCAAAGGCTCAGCGTGCCGTGCCGGAACCAGATTAGGGCCTGAAGCAATCCTGCGGTGTTGCGGCCAGCTCACAAGAAAGCGAGTTGAAGAAAGGAGCTCAGGGGCACTGTAATTCACAAACCTGCAGAGTTATAAATGACAGCTATCGTCCAAAAATATACTGAAGTAAGGCTGCCAAGAGGACTTGAAAGCGGGGCAGAATTGCAGGAAACCGATTTCAGGAGGTAGACTGGAATTGCATTTAAAGCATAGGAAAAGAGGCAGAACGTCCACAATGATGCACTTGGCCAAAAAGGGCGTATGCGTTTTTTCCTGAATATATTCAGGAAAAAACGCATACGCACTTTTTGGCCAACCAAGCAAGCTTGCAAAGGAAATCTGCACTACAATGAAGTCTCACTTCCCCCCGGTCAAAAGGGCCATCTGAAAAAAGTGTAAAATCCAGAAAGGCAGGACAGGCCATGGAGAACTGGGAGCCTTGTTATGCTGATGGGTGGGATGTAAATTGCCAACAGCCACTCCAGAGAAGTGTATGGTGATTCCTGAAACATCTAAAAAACAAAGCAACAGAGCCTAGGGCACTTCCACTTATGGTCCTATAGTTTAGGGAAATTAAAATCAAAAAGACACAGCCACCCCAAAGTTTGGGACGGCTCTGTTTACAAGAACTTCATTTACGGTACAAGTTCAATATCACAGAAAGTGAAAAATGGATAAAGAAGTTGTGGTACTTACGTACAATGCAATATCACTCAGCAATGAAATCTATGTCATCAGGCCCGTAGCAGCATAATGAGTGGATTCAGGTACGATGATTCTAACTGAAATAAGTCACACAGAAAAAGAAACATCATAAGATATCACTAATACACGGAATGTAAACCTGGCTACACAGGAACTGGATTACAAAACAGAACAGGGTCTCAAATTTAGAAAACCTATTTATGCTTGCTTAAGGGGAAAGGTGAGTTGCGGTGCTGCATAAAACCTGAGATTGAAATGAGCACAGATAAAGTTCCTTAAGCCAAATAAGGAATAGACAAGAGCTACTCCTTGCTCAACGAAATGGACTCAACACCCCATATTAAACGCCTAAGAATGTACCTGACTAGTAAGTATCTTAAAACCTATGGATTGCTATGTCTCTGAAACAAAATCAAGCATGTGTACAGGGGCATAAACGCAGCAGTGATAGGATTGGAGAGGTTCGGTGAGCAAATGAAGACCCTTTGAAGTCATATTGCATGGTACCCATTCCACGGGTCTCAACTCTCCAGGTTTAAGGGATTCTTCCTTCAGCTAAAACATGCACGTGGAACCCAGAGTATGATCAACCGTGTGATCGGGAGACGTGTTCCAATATGTCTCAGATCTCGTCCCCTGGTACTCGGGTGCAACATTCCAGACGCTTTAATAACACTCTCCAGACTTGGAGAGTCAGTGCCTTTAACCACCTGTTTGGCCCAGTTTGCAATTTCTGCGGAAGATGAACAGGAATAGGGAGAACCAAAGAGAGACTAGCTGGAGGTGTCTGGACGCGCAAAATTTAACTCTCATATCCCACCAGGAAGAGGAATTAACCAAAGGCTCAGCATGCCGTGCCGGAACCACACTAGGGCCCGAAGCAATCTTGCGGTGTTGCGGCCAGCTCACAAGAAAGCGAGTTGAAGAAAGGAGCTCAGGGGCACTGTAATTCACAAACCTGCAGAGTTATAAATGACAGCTATCGTCCAAAAATATACTGAAGTAAGGCTGCCAAGAGCACTTGAAAGCGGGGCAGAATTGCAGGAAACCGATTTCAGGAGGTAGACTGGAATTGCATTTAAAGCATAGGAAAAGAGGCAGAACGTCCACAATGATGCACTTGGCCAAAAAGGGCGTATGCGTTTTTTCCTGAATATATTCAGGAAAAAACGCATACGCCCTTTTTGGCCAACCAAGCAAGCTTGCAAAGGAAATCTGCACTACAATGAAGTCTCACTTCCCCCCGGTCAAAAGGGCCATCTGAAAAAAGTGTAAAATCCAGAAAGGCAGGACAGGCCATGGAGAACTGGGAGCCTTGTTATGCTGATGGGCGGGATGTAAATTGCCAACAGCCACTCCAGAGAAGTGTATGGTGATTCCTGAAACATCTAAAGAACAAAGCAACAGAGTCTAGGGCACTTCCACTTATGGTCCTATAGCTTAGGGAAATTAAAATCAAAAACACACAGCCACCCCAAAGTTTGGGATGGCTCTGTTTACAAGAACCTCGTTTACGGTACAAGTTCAATATCACAGAAAGTGAAAAATGGATAAAGAAGTTGTGGTACTTACGTACAATGCAATATCACTCAGCAATGAAATCTATGTCATCAGGCCCGTAGCAGCATAATGAGTGGATTCAGGTATGATGATTCTAACTGAAATAAGTCACACAGAAAAAGAAATATCATAAGATATCACTAATACATGGAATGTAAACTTGGCTACACAGGAACTGGATTACAAAACAGAACAGGGTCTCAAATTTAGAAAACCAACATATGCTTGCTTAAGGAGAAAGTTGAGTTGGGGTGCTGCATAAAACCAGAGATTGAAATGAGCACAGATAAAGTTCCTTAAGCCAAATATGGAATAGACAAGAACTACTCCTTGCTCAACGAAATGGACTCAACACCACATATTAAACGCCTAAGAATGTACCTGACTAGTAAGTATCTTAAAACCTATGGATTGCTATGTCTCTGAAAAAAAATCAAGCGTGTGTACAGGGGCATAAACGCAGCAGTGATAGGATTGGAGAGGTTCGGTGAGCAAATGAAGACCCTTTGAAGTCATATTGCATGGTACCCATTCCACGGGTCTCAACTGTCCAGGTTTAAGGGATTCTTCCTTCAGCTAAAACATGCACGTGGAACCCAGAGTATGATCAACCGTGTGATCGGGAGACGTGTTCCAATATGTCTCAGTTCTCGTCCCCTGGTACTCGGGTGCAACATTCCAGACGCTTTAATAACACTCTCCCGACTTGGAGAGTCAGTGCCTTTAACCTCCCGTTTGGCCCAGTTTGCAATTTCTGCGGAAGATGAACAGGAATAGGGAGAACCAATGAGAGACTAGGTGGAGGTGTCTGGACGGGCAAATTTAACTCTCATTTCCCACCAGGAAGAGGAATTAACCAAAGGCTCAGCGTGCCGTGCCGGAACCAGATTAGGGCCTGAAGCAATCCTGCGGTGTTGCGGCCAGCTCACAAGAAAGCGAGTTGAAGAAAGGAGCTCAGGGGCACTGTAATTCACAAACCTGCAGAGTTATAAATGACAGCTATCGTCCAAAAATATACTGAAGTAAGGCTGCCAAGAGGACTTGAAAGCGGGGCAGAATTGCAGGAAACCGATTTCAGGAGGTAGACTGGAATTGCATTTAAAGCATAGGAAAAGAGGCAGAACGTCCACAATGATGCACTTGGCCAAAAAGGGCGTATGCGTTTTTTCCTGAATATATTCAGGAAAAAACGCATACGCACTTTTTGGCCAACCAAGCAAGCTTGCAAAGGAAATCTGCACTACAATGAAGTCTCACTTCCCCCCGGTCAAAAGGGCCATCTGAAAAAAGTGTAAAATCCAGAAAGGCAGGACAGGCCATGGAGAACTGGGAGCCTTGTTATGCTGATGGGTGGGATGTAAATTGCCAACAGCCACTCCAGAGAAGTGTATGGTGATTCCTGAAACATATAAAAAACAAAGCAACAGAGCCTAGGGCACTTCCACTTATGGTCCTATAGTTTAGGGAAATTAAAATCAAAAAGACACAGCCACCCCAAAGTTTGGGACGGCTCTGTTTACAAGAACTTCATTTACGGTACAAGTTCAATATCACAGAAAGTGAAAAATGGATAAAGAAGTTGTGGTACTTACGTACAATGCAATATCACTCAGCAATGAAATCTATGTCATCAGGCCCGTAGAAGCATAATGAGTGGATTCAGGTATGATGATTCTAACTGAAATAAGTCACACAGAAAAAGAAACATCATAAGATATCACTAATACACGGAATGTAAACCTGGCTACACAGGAACTGGATTACAAAACAGAACAGGGTCTCAAATTTAGAAAACCTATTTATGCTTGCTTAAGGGGAAAGGTGAGTTGCGGTGCTGCATAAAACCTGAGATTGAAATGAGCACAGATAAAGTTCCTTAAGCCAAATAAGGAATAGACAAGAGCTACTCCTTGCTCAACGAAATGGACTCAACACCCCATATTAAACGCCTAAGAATGTACCTGACTAGTAAGTATCTTAAAACCTATGGATTGCTATGTCTCTGAAACAAAATCAAGCATGTGTACAGGGGCATAAACGCAGCAGTGATAGGATTGGAGAGGTTCGGTGAGCAAATGAAGACCCTTTGAAGTCATATTGCATGGTACCCATTCCACGGGTCTCAACTCTCCAGGTTTAAGGGATTCTTCCTTCAGCTAAAACATGCACGTGGAACCCAGAGTATGATCAACCGTGTGATCGGGAGACGTGTTCCAATATGTCTCAGATCTCGTCCCCTGGTACTCGGGTGCAACATTCCAGACGCTTTAATAACACTCTCCCGACTTGGAGAGTCAGTGCCTTTAACCACCTGTTTGGCCCAGTTTGCAATTTCTGCGGAAGATGAACAGGAATAGGGAGAACCAAAGAGAGACTAGCTGGAGGTGTCTGGACGCGCAAAATTTAACTCTCATATCCCACCAGGAAGAGGAATTAACCAAAGGCTCAGCATGCCGTGCCGGAACCACACTAGGGCCCGAAGCAATCTTGCGGTGTTGCGGCCAGCTCACAAGAAAGCGAGTTGAAGAAAGGAGCTCAGGGGCACTGTAATTCACAAACCTGCAGAGTTATAAATGACAGCTATCGTCCAAAAATATACTGAAGTAAGGCTGCCAAGAGCACTTGAAAGCGGGGCAGAATTGCAGGAAACCGATTTCAGGAGGTAGACTGGAATTGCATTTAAAGCATAGGAAAAGAGGCAGAACGTCCACAATGATGCACTTGGCCAAAAAGGACGTATGCGTTTTTTCCTGAATATATTCAGGAAAAAACGCATACGCCCTTTTTGGCCAACCAAGCAAGCTTGCAAAGGAAATCTGCACTACAATGAAGTCTCACTTCCCCCCGGTCAAAAGGGCCATCTGAAAAAAGTGTAAAATCCAGAAAGGCAGGACAGGCCATGGAGAACTGGGAGCCTTGTTATGCTGATGGGCGGGATGTAAATTGCCAACAGCCACTCCAGAGAAGTGTATGGTGATTCCTGAAACATCTAAAAAACAAAGCAACAGAGCCTAGGGCACTTCCACTTATGGTCCTATAGTTTAGGGAAATTAAAATCAAAAAGACACAGCCACCCCAAAGTTTGGGACGGCTCTGTTTACAAGAACTTCATTTACGGTACAAGTTCAATATCACAGAAAGTGAAAAATGGATAAAGAAGTTGTGGTACTTACGTACAATGCAATATCACTCAGCAATGAAATCTATGTCATCAGGCCTGTAGCAGCATAATGAGTGGATTCAGGTATGATGATTCTAACTGAAATAAGTCACACAGAAAAAGAAACATCATAAGATATCACTAATACACGGAATGTAAACTTGGCTACACAGGAACTGGATTACAAAACAGAACAGGGACTCAAATTTAGAAAACCAACTTATGCTTGCTTAAGGGGAAAGGTGAGTTGGGGTGCTGCATAAAACAAGAGATTGAAATGAGCACAGATAAAGTTCCTTAAGCCAAATATGGAATAGACAAGAACTACTCCTTGCCTAACGAAATGGACTCAACACCCCATATTAAACGCCTAAGAATGTACCTGACTAGTAAGTATCTTAAAACCTATGGATTGCTATGTCTCTGAAAGAAAATCAAGCGTGTGTACAGGGGCATAAACGCAGCAGTGATAGGATTGGAGAGGTTCGGTGAGCAAATGAAGACCCTTTGAAGTCATATTGCATGGTACCCATTCCACGGGTCTCAACTCTCCAGGTTTAAGGGATTCTTCCTTCAGCTAAAACATGCACGTGGAACCCAGAGTATGATCAACCGTGTGATCGGGAGACGTGTTCCAATATGTCTCAGTTCTCGTCCCCTGGTACTCGGGTGCAACATTCCAGACGCTTTACTAACACTCTCCCGACTTGGAGAGTCAGTGCCTTTAACCTCCTGTTTGGCCCAGTTTGCAATTTCTCCGGAAGATGAACAGGAATAGGGAGAAACAATGAGAGACTAGCTGAGGTGTCGGGACGGGCAAATTTAACTCTCATTTCCCACCAGGAAGAGGAATTAACCAAAGGCTCAGCGTGCCTTGCCGGAACCAGATTAGGGCCTGAAGCAATCCTGCGGTGTTGCGGCCAGCTCACAAGAAAGCGAGTTGATGAAAGGAGCTCAGGGGCACTGTAATTCACAAACCTGCAGAGTTATAAATGACAGCTATCGTCCAAAAATATACTGAAGTAAGGCTGCCAAGAGGACTTGAAAGCGGGGCAGAATTGCAGGAAACCGATTTCAGGAGGTAGACTGGAATTGCATTTAAAGCATAGGAAAAGAGGCAGAACGTCCACAATGATGCACTTGGCCAAAAAGGGCGTATGCGCTTTTTCCTGAATATATTCAGGAAAAAACGCATACGCCCTTTTTGGCCAACCAAGCAAGCTTGCAAAGGAAATCTGCACTACAATGAAGTCTCACTTCCCCCGGTCAAAAGGGCCACCTGAAAAAAGTGTAAAATCCAGAAAGGCAGGACAGGCCATGGAGAACTGGGAGCCTTGTTATGCTGATGGGCGGGATGTAAATTGCCAAGAGCCACTCGGGAGAGGTGTATGGTGTTTCCTGAAACATCTAAAGAACAAAGCAACAGAGTCTAGGGCACTTCCACTTATGGTCCTATAGCTTAGGGAAATTAAAATCAAAAACACACAGCCACCCCAAAGTTTGGGATGGCTCTGTTTACAAGAACCTCGTTTACGGTACAAGTTCAATATCACAGAAAGTGAAAAATGGATAAAGAAGTTGTGGTACTTACGTACAATGCAATATCACTCAGCAATGAAATCTATGTCATCAGGCCCGTAGCAGCATAATGAGTGGATTCAGGTATGATGATTCTAACTGAAATAAGTCACACAGAAAAAGAAATATCATAAGATATCACTAATACATGGAATGTAAACTTGGCTACACAGGAACTGGATTACAAAACAGAACAGGGTCTCAAATTTAGAAAACCAACATATGCTTGCTTAAGGAGAAAGTTGAGTTGGGGTGCTGCATAAAACCAGAGATTGAAATGAGCACAGATAAAGTTCCTTAAGCCAAATATGGAATAGACAAGAACTACTCCTTGCTCAACGAAATGGACTCAACACCACATATTAAACGCCTAAGAATGTACCTGACTAGTAAGTATCTTAAAACCTATGGATTGCTATGTCTCTGAAAAAAAATCAAGCGTGTGTACAGGGGCATAAACGCAGCAGTGATAGGATTGGAGAGGTTCGGTGAGCAAATGAAGACCCTTTGAAGTCATATTGCATGGTACCCATTCCACGGGTCTCAACTGTCCAGGTTTAAGGGATTCTTCCTTCAGCTAAAACATGCACGTGGAACCCAGAGTATGATCAACCGTGTGATCGGGAGACGTGTTCCAATATGTCTCAGTTCTCGTCCCCTGGTACTCGGGTGCAACATTCCAGACGCTTTACTAACACTCTCCCGACTTGGAGAGTCAGTGCCTTTAACCTCCTGTTTGGCCCAGTTTGCAATTTCTGCGGAAGATGAACAGGAATAGGGAGAACCAATGAGAGACTAGCTGGAGGTGTCTGGACGGGCAAATTTAACTCTCATTTCCCACCAGGAAGAGGAATTAACCAAAGGCTCAGCGTGCCGTGCCGGAACCAGATTAGGGCCTGAAGCAATGCTGCGGTGTTCCGGCCAGCTCCCATGAAAGCGAGTTGAAGAAAGGAGCTCAGGGGCACTGTAATTCACAAACCTGCAGAGTTATAAATGACAGCTATCGTCCAAAAATATACTGAAGTAAGGCTGCCAAGAGGACTTGAAAGCGGGGCAGAATTGCAGGAAACCGATTTCAGCAGGTAGACCGGAATTGCATTTAAAGCATAGGAAAAGAGGCAGAACGTCCACAATGATGCACTTGGCCAAAAAGGGCGTATGCGTTTTTTCCTGAATATATTCAGGAAACAACGCATACGCCCTTTTTGGCCAACCAAGCAAGCTTGCAAAGGAAATCTGCACTACAATGAAGTCTCACTTACCCCCGGTCAAAAGGGCCATCTGAAAAAAGTGTAAAATCCAGAAAGGCAGGACAGGCCATGGAGAACTGGGAGCCTTGTTATGCTGATGGGCGGGATGTAAATTGCCAACAGCCACTCGGGAGAGGTGTATGGTGCTTCCTGAAACATCTAAAAAACATAGCAGCGGAGCCTAGGGCACTTCCACTTATGGTCCTATAGCTTAGGGAAATTAAAATCAGAAAGACACAGCCACCCCAAAGTTTGGGACGGCTCTGTTTACAAGAACCTCGTTTACGGTACAAGTTCAATATCGCAGAAAGTGAAAAATGGATAAAGAAGTTGTGGTACTTACGTACAATGCAATATCACTCAGCAATGAAATCTATGTCATCAGGCCCGTAGCAGAATAATGAGTGGATTCAGGTATGATGATTCTAACTGAAATAAGTCACACAGAAAAAGAAATATCATAAGATATCACTAATACACGGAATGTAAACTTGGCTATACAGGAACTGGATTACAAAACAGAACAGGGTCTCAAATTTAGAAAACCAACTTATGCTTGCTTAAGGGGAAAGTTGAGTTGGGGTGCTGCATAAAACCAGAGATTGAAATGAGCACAGATAAAGTTCCTTAAGCCAAATATGGAATAGACAAGAACTACTCCTTGCTCAACGAAATGGACTCAACACCCCATATTAAACGCCTAAGAATGTACCTGACTAGTAAGTATCTTAAAACCTATGGATTGCTATGTCTCTGAAAGAAAATCAAGCGTGTGTACAGGGGCATAAAAGCAGCAGTGATAGGATTGGAGAGGTTCGGTGAGCAAATGAAGACCCTTTGAAGTCATATTGCATGGTACCCATTCCACGGGTCTCAACTCTCCAGGTTTAAGGGATTCTTCCTTCAGCTAAAACATGCACGTGGAACCCAGAGTATGATCAACCGTGTGATCGGGAGACGTGTTCCAATATGTCTCAGTTCTCGTCCCCTGGTACTCGGGTGCAACATTCCAGACGCTTTAATAACACTCTCCCGACTTGGAGAGTCAGTGCCTTTAACCACCTGTTTGGCCCAGTTTGCAATTTCTGCGGAAGATGAACAGGAATAGGGAGAACCAAAGAGAGACTAGCTGGAGGTGTCTGGACGCGCAAAATTTAACTCTCATATCCCACCAGGAAGAGGAATTAACCAAAGGCTCAGCATGCCGTGCCGGAACCAGATTAGGGCCTGAAGCAATCCTGCGGTGTTGCGGCCAGCTCACAAGAAAGCGAGTTGAAGAAAGGAGCTCAGGGGCACTGTAATTCACAAACCTGCAGAGTTATAAATGACAGCTATCGTCCAAAAATATACTGAAGTAAGGCTGCCAAGAGGACTTGAAAGCGGGGCAGAATTGCAGGAAACCGATTTCAGGAGGTAGACTGGAATTGCATTTAAAGCATAGGAAAAGAGGCAGAACGTCCACAATGATGCACTTGGCCAAAAAGGGCGTATGCGTTTTTTCCTGAATATATTCAGGAAAAAACGCATACGCCCTTTTTGGCCAACCAAGCAAGCTTGCAAAGGAAATCTGCACTACAATGAAGTCTCACTTCCCCCAGGTCAAAAGGGCCATCTGAAAAAAGTGTAAAATCCAGAAAGGCAGGACAGGCCATGGAGAACTGGGAGCCTTGTTATGCTGATGGGCGGGATGTAAATTGCCAACAGCCACTCGGGAGAGGTGTATGGTGTTTCCTGAAACATCTAAAAAACAAAGCAACAGAGCCTAGGGCACTTCCACTTATGGTCCTATAGCTTAGGGAAATTAAAATCAAAAAGACACAGCCACCCCAAAGTTTGGAACGGCTCTGTTTACAAGAACCTCGTTTACGGTACAAGTTCAATAGCGCAGAAAGTGAAAAATGGATAAAGAAGTTGTGGTACTTACGTACAATGCAATATCACTCAGCAATGAAATCTATGTCATCAGGCCCGTAGCAGCATAATGAGTGGATTCAGGTATGATGATTCTAACTGAAATAAGTCACACAGAAAAAGAAACATCATAAGATATCACTAATACACGGGATGTAAACTTGGCTACACAGGAACTGGATTACAAAACAGAACAGGGTCTCAAATTTAGAAAACCAACTTATGCTTGCTTAAGGGGAAAGGTGAGTTGGGGTGCTGCATCAAACCAGAGATTGAAATGAGCACAGATAAAGTTCCTTAAGCCAAATATGGAATAGACAAGAACTACTCCTTGCTCAACGAAATGGACTCAACACCCCATATAAAACGCCTAAGAATGTACCTGACTAGTAAGTATCTTAAAACCTATGGATTGCTATGTCTCTGAAAGAAAATCAAGCGTGTGTACAGGGGCATAAACGCAGCAGTGATAGGATTGGAGAGGTTCGGTGAGCAAATGAAGACCCTTTGAAGTCATATTGCATGGTACCCATTCCACGGGACTCAACTCTCCAGGTTTAAGGGATTCTGCCTTCAGGTAAAACATGCACATGGAACCCAGAGTATGATCAACCGTGTGGTCGGGAGACATGTTCCAATATGTCTCAGTTCTCGTCCCCTGGTACTCGGGTGCAACATTCCAGACGCTTTACTAACACTCTCCCGACTTGGAGAGTCAGTGCCTTTAACCTCCTGTTTGGCCCATTTGCAATTTCTGAGGAAGATGAACAGGAATAGGGAGAACCAATGAGAGACTAGGTGGAGGTGTCTGGACGGGCAAATTTAACTCTCATTTCCCACCAGGAAGAGGAATTAACCAAAGGCTCAGCGTGCCGTGCCAGAACCAGATTAGGGCCTGAAGCAATCCTGCGGTGTTGCGGCCAGATCACAAGAAAGCGAGTTGAAGAAAGGAGCTCAGGGGCACTGTAATTCACAAACCTGCAGAGTTATAAATGACAGTTATCGTCCAAAAATATACTGAAGTAAGGCTGCCAAGAGGACTTGAAAGCGGGGCAGAATTGCAGGAAACCGATTTCAGGAGGTAGACTGGAATTGCATTTAAAGCATAGGAAAAGAGGCAGAACGTCCACAATGATGCACTTGGCCAAAAAGGGCGTATGCGCTTTTTCCTGAATATATTCAGGAAAAAACGCATACGCCCTTTTTGGCCAACCAAGCAAGCTTGCAAAGGAAATCTGCACTACAATGAAGTCTCACTTCCCCCGGTCAAAAGGGCCACCTGAAAAAAGTGTAAAATCCAGAAAGGCAGGACAGGCCATGGAGAACTGGGAGCCTTGTTATGCTGATGGGCGGGATGTAAATTGCCAAGAGCCACTCGGGAGAGGTGTATGGTGTTTCCTGAAACATCTAAAGAACAAAGCAACAGAGTCTAGGGCACTTCCACTTATGGTCCTATAGCTTAGGGAAATTAAAATCAAAAACACACAGCCACCCCAAAGTTTGGGATGGCTCTGTTTACAAGAACCTCGTTTACGGTACAAGTTCAATATCACAGAAAGTGAAAAATGGATAAAGAAGTTGTGGTACTTACGTACAATGCAATATCACTCAGCAATGAAATCTATGTCATCAGGCCCGTAGCAGCATAATGAGTGGATTCAGGTATGATGATTCTAACTGAAATAAGTCACACAGAAAAAGAAATATCATAAGATATCACTAATACATGGAATGTAAACTTGGCTACACAGGAACTGGATTACAAAACAGAACAGGGTCTCAAATTTAGAAAACCAACATATGCTTGCTTAAGGAGAAAGTTGAGTTGGGGTGCTGCATAAAACCAGAGATTGAAATGAGCACAGATAAAGTTCCTTAAGCCAAATATGGAATAGACAAGAACTACTCCTTGCTCAACGAAATGGACTCAACACCACATATTAAACGCCTAAGAATGTACCTGACTAGTAAGTATCTTAAAACCTATGGATTGCTATGTCTCTGAAAAAAAATCAAGCGTGTGTACAGGGGCATAAACGCAGCAGTGATAGGATTGGAGAGGTTCGGTGAGCAAATGAAGACCCTTTGAAGTCATATTGCATGGTACCCATTCCACGGGTCTCAACTGTCCAGGTTTAAGGGATTCTTCCTTCAGCTAAAACATGCACGTGGAACCCAGAGTATGATCAACCGTGTGATCGGGAGACGTGTTCCAATATGTCTCAGTTCTCGTCCCCTGGTACTCGGGTGCAACATTCCAGACGCTTTACTAACACTCTCCCGACTTGGAGAGTCAGTGCCTTTAACCTCCTGTTTCGCCCAGTTTGCAATTTCTGCGGAAGATGAACAGGAATAGGGAGAACCAATGAGAGACTAGCTGGAGGTGTCTGGACGGGCAAATTTAACTCTCATTTCCCACCAGGAAGAGGAATTAACCAAAGGTTCAGCGTGCCGTGCCGGAACCAGATTAGGGCCTGAAGCAATGCTGCGGTGTTCCGGCCAGCTCCCATGAAAGCGAGTTGAAGAAAGTAGCTCAGGGGCACTGTAATTCACAAACCTGCAGAGTTATAAATGACAGCTATCGTCCAAAAATATACTGAAGTAAGGCTGCCAAGAGGACTTGAAAGCGGGGCAGAATTGCAGGAAACCGATTTCAGCAGGTAGACCGGAATTGCATTTAAAGCATAGGAAAAGAGGCAGAACGTCCACAATGATGCACTTGGCCAAAAAGGGCGTATGCGTTTTTTCCTGAATATATTCAGGAAACAACGCATACGCCCTTTTTGGCCAACCAAGCAAGCTTGCAAAGGAAATCTGCACTACAATGAAGTCTCACTTCCCCCCGGTCAAAAGGGCCATCTGAAAAAAGTGTAAAATCCAGAAAGGCAGGACAGGCCATGGAGAACTGGGAGCCTTGTTATGCTGATGGGCGGGATGTAAATTGCCAACAGCCACTCGGGAGAGGTGTATGGTGCTTCCTGAAACATCTAAAAAACATAGCAGCGGAGCCTAGGGCACTTCCACTTATGGTCCTATAGCTTAGGGAAATTAAAATCAAAAAGACACAGCCACCCCAAAGTTTGGGACGGCTCTGTTTACAAGAACCTCGTTTACGGTACAAGTTCAATATCGCAGAAAGTGAAAAATGGATAAAGAAGTTGTGGTACTTACGTACAATGCAATATCACTCAGCAATGAAATCTATGTCATCAGGCCCGTAGCAGAATAATGAGTG
This sequence comes from Leucopleurus acutus, assembly GCF_964270905.1. NCBI lineage: Eukaryota > Metazoa > Chordata > Mammalia > Artiodactyla > Delphinidae > Leucopleurus > Leucopleurus acutus. Next base: position 215,305 of record NW_028138995.1, read on the forward strand.
GATTCAGGTATGATGATTCTAACTGAAATAAGTCACACAGAAAAAGAAATATCATAAGATATCACTAATACACGGAATGTAAACTTGGCTATACAGGAACTGGATTACAAAACAGAACAGGGTCTCAAATTTAGAAAACCAACTTATGCTTGCTTAAGGGGAAAGGTGAGTTGGGGTGCTGCATCAAACCAGAGATTGAAATGAGCACAGATAAAGTTCCTTAAGCCAAATATGGAATAGACAAGAACTACTCCTTGCTCAACGAAATGGACTCAACACCCCATATTAAACGCCTAAGAATGTACCTGACTAGTAAGTATCTTAAAACCTATGGATTGCTATGTCTCTGAAAGAAAATCAAGCGTGTGTACAGGGGCATAAAAGCAGCAGTGATAGGATTGGAGAGGTTCGGTGAGCAAATGAAGACCCTTTGAAGTCATATTGCATGGTACCCATTCCACGGGTCTCAACTCTCCAGGTTTAAGGGATTCTTCCTTCAGCTAAAACATGCACGTGGAACCCAGAGTATGATCAACCGTGTGATCGGGAGACGTGTTCCAATATGTCTCAGTTCTCGTCCCCTGGTACTCGGGTGCAACATTCCAGACGCTTTAATAACACTCTCCCGACTTGGAGAGTCAGTGCCTTTAACCACCTGTTTGGCCCAGTTTGCAATTTCTGCGGAAGATGAACAGGAATAGGGAGAACCAAAGAGAGACTAGCTGGAGGTGTCTGGACGCGCAAAATTTAACTCTCATATCCCACCAGGAAGAGGAATTAACCAAAGGCTCAGCATGCCGTGCCGGAACCAGATTAGGGCCTGAAGCAATCCTGCGGTGTTGCGGCCAGCTCACAAGAAAGCGAGTTGAAGAAAGGAGCTCAGGGGCACTGTAATTCACAAACCTGCAGAGTTATAAATGACAGCTATCGTCCAAAAATATACTGAAGTAAGGCTGCCAAGAGGACTTGAAAGCGGGGCAGAATTGCACGAAACCGATTTCAGGAGGTAGACTGGAATTGCATTTAAAGCATAGGAAAAGAGGCAGAACGTCCACAATGATGCACTTGGCCAAAAAGGGCGTATGCGTTTTTTCCTGAATATATTCAGGAAAAAACGCATACGCCCTTTTTGGCCAACCAAGCAAGCTTGCAAAGGAAATCTGCACTACAATGAAGTCTCACTTCCCACAGGTCAAAAGGGCCATCTGAAAAAAGTGTAAAATCCAGAAAGGCAGGACAGGCCATGGAGAACTGGGAGCCTTGTTATGCTGATGGGCGGGATGTAAATTGCCAACAGCCACTCCGGAGAGGTGTATGGTGTTTCCTGAAACATCTAAAAAACAAAGCAACAGAGCCTAGGGCACTTCCACTTATGGTCCTATAGCTTAGGGAAATTAAAATCAAAAAGACACAGCCACCCCAAAGTTTGGAACGGCTCTGTTTACAAGAACCTCGTTTACGGTACAAGTTCAATATCGCAGAAAGTGAAAAATGGATAAAGAAGTTGTGGTACTTACGTACAATGCAATATCACTCAGCAATGAAATCTATGTCATCAGGCCCGTAGCAGCATAATGAGTGGATTCAGGTATGATGATTCTAACTGAAATAAGTCACACAGAAAAAGAAACATCATAAGATATCACTAATACACGGGATGTAAACTTGGCTACACAGGAACTGGATTACAAAACAGAACAGGGTCTCAAATTTAGAAAACCAACTTATGCTTGCTTAAGGGGAAAGGTGAGTTGGGGTGCTGCATCAAACCAGAGATTGAAATGAGCACAGATAAAGTTCCTTAAGCCAAATATGGAATAGACAAGAACTACTCCTTGCTCAACGAAATGGACTCAACACCCCATATAAAACGCCTAAGAATGTACCTGACTAGTAAGTATCTTAAAACCTATGGATTGCTATGTCTCTGAAAGAAAATCAAGCGTGTGTACAGGGGCATAAACGCAGCAGTGATAGGATTGGAGAGGTTCGGTGAGCAAATGAAGACCCTTTGAAGTCATATTGCATGGTACCCATTCCACGGGACTCAACTCTCCAGGTTTAAGGGATTCTGCCTTCAGGTAAAACATGCACATGGAACCCAGAGTATGATCAACCGTGTGGTCGGGAGACATGTTCCAATATGTCTCAGTTCTTGTCCCCTGGTACTCGGGTGCAACATTCCAGACGCTTTACTAACACTCTCCCGACTTGGAGAGTCAGTGCCTTTAACCTCCTGTTTGGCCCATTTGCAATTTCTGAGGAAGATGAACAGGAATAGGGAGAACCAATGAGAGACTAGGTGGAGGTGTCTGGACGGGCAAATTTAACTCTCATTTCCCACCAGGAAGAGGAATTAACCAAAGGCTCAGCGTGCCGTGCCGGAACCAGATTAGGGCCTGAAGCAATCCTGCGGTGTTGCGGCCAGATCACAAGAAAGCGAGTTGAAGAAAGGAGCTCAGGGGCACTGTAATTCACAAACCTGCAGAGTTATAAATGACAGTTATCGTCCAAAAATATACTGAAGTAAGGCTGCCAAGAGGACTTGAAAGCGGGGCAGAATTGCAGGAAACCGATTTCAGGAGGTAGACTGGAATTGCATTTAAAGCATAGGAAAAGAGGCAGAAAGTCCACAATGATGCACTTGGCCAAAAAGGGCGTATGCGTTTTTTCGTGCAGGAAAAAACGCATACGCCCTTTTTGGCCAACCAAGCAAGCTTGCAAAGGAAATCTGCACTACAATGAAGTCTCACTTCCCCACAGTCAAAGGGGCCATCTGAAAAATGTGTAAAATCCAGAAAGGCAGGACAGGCCATGGAGAACTGGGAGCCTTGTTATGCTGATGGGCGGGATGTAAATTGCCAAGAGCCACTCGGGAGAAGTGTATGGTGTTTTCTGAAACATCTAAAAAACAACGCAAGAGAGCCTAGGGCACTTCCACTTATGGTGCTGTAGCTTAGGGAAAGTAAAATCAAAAAGACACAGCCACCCCAAAGTTTGGGACGGCTCTGTTTACAAGAACCTCGTTTACGGTACAAGTTCAATATCGCAGAAAGTGAAAAATGGATAAAGAAGTTGTGGTACTTACGTACAATGCAATATCACTCAGCAATGAAACCTATGTCATCAGGCCCGTAGCAGCATAATGAGTGGATTCAGGTATGATGATTCTAACTGAAATAAGTCACACAGAAAAAGAAACATCATAAGATATCACTAATACACGGAATGTGAACTTGGCTACACATGAACTGAATTATAAAACAGAACAGGGTCTCAAGTTTAGAAAACCAACTTATGCTTTTTTAAGGGGGAAGGTGAGTTGGGGTGCTGCATAATACCAGAGTTTGACATTAGCACAGATACTGTTCCATAAGCCAAATGTGTAATAGACAAGACCTACCCCTTGCTCAACAAAATGGACTCAACAATGAGGTATCACCTCACACCTGATAGAATGGGCATCATCAGAAAATCTACAAACAATAAATGCTGGAAAGGGTGTGGAGAAAAGGAACCCTCTTCCACTATTGTTGGGAATATAAATTGTTACATTCACTATGGAGAACAATATGGAGTTTCTTAAGAAACTAACAATAGAATTACCATATGATACAGCAATCCCAGTACTGGACATATACCCAGACAAAACCATAAATCAAAAAGAGACATTCACCGCAATGTTCATTGCATCACTATTTACAATATCGAGGTAATGGAAGCAACCTAAATGCCCACAGACAGAAGAATGCATAAAGCTGTGGTACATATATAAAATGGAATATTACTAAGCCATGAAAAGGAATGAAATTGGGTCATTTGTAGAGACGTCGATGGATCTAGAGACTGTCATACAGAGTGAAGTAAGTCAGAAAGAGAAAAACAAATCTTGTATATTCATGCATATATGTGGAACCTAGAAAAACCGTACAGATTAACCATTTTGCAAGGCATAAATAGAGCAACAGATGTAGACAACAAATGTATGGACAACAAGGGGGGAAAGCTGTTGGGGGGGTGGTGGTGGGAGGAGTTGAGAGACTGGGATTGGCATGTATACATTTATATGTATAAAATAGATAACCAATAAGAACCTGCTGTATAAAAATATAAAATAAAATTCAAAATTGAAAAGAAATAAAATTTAAAAAATAAAACAGAAAAAACAATTATTCCCTTCACATACATGTATTTATATGAATAAATTATTTCCATGCTTATATCTGTAAATACAAAAAAGAGGAATAAAATCTACCTTGAACCAAAAATGAAAAAGAGAAAAAAAACACAGAACCCACCAGTTCCACAGAGGAAAACCGTATCAGGGCACTTGCTCCAGTTGTAAACAATTCTGAAGTTGGTCAGTGGTGGGGAATCGTCTCCCATTCAGCCAGCAGCCCCCACGTAACAAGCATCCTCATTGCAAAGCTGGGGCACCGTGCCGAGGCATCTGTGAGTAAACGTGAGCTGAGCCCCAGGCCAGTTGCTGCTGAACTATTCCCACCCGTCCCAGGTAAAACACCTGAATATATACAAGGACTTGAAAGCCTAGAGGAAGGACCATAGAGCCACACGAGTGACAGCATGCAAGCCGACTTGGTGCCTGCAGGCCAGCCAGGATGGTCCTGGCCCTGGGTGCTCTTCTGGAAGATTTCCATTTCCCTGCCTGAGATACCCGTCCTGTCCCTGCCCCCACTGCTTTTTTCCTTCCTCACCTCTGCCCAGGGAGAAATTCCAGCAGCAGGTATGGGTGACACATCCTCTTCTTTAGCAGGTGGCAGCCTGGCAACTGCTGCAGAAAGTCCAGCAGAGCCCCACTCACACTGGGCCACCCACAAAGCCGTGGCCTCTCACTCCCTCCCACCAGCCCAGCCCCGAGACTGCTGACAGGGCAGAGAAAATGGCGTCAGGCACGGCTGCAGGGGCTCTTGCTGCCTGGAGTGGTATTTATATTGATCTCAACCCAGGCACACCTGGAGAGGGCTGGCCGGCACGGTAAGGCTGCCCAGCTCAGCCAATCATCACCCCTCAGGGGCTCACAGTTGCAGAAAATGGAACTTGCTGAACCGGCCAGGTCCAAGGAACAGGTGTGGGCTCCTGAGAGTCAGGATAGACAAGGGGCTGCAGCTTTGGCTTGTTTTCTAATCATTTTATCTGGCCCATGAGTGGGAGACAACTTCAAGAAAACCCTCTCCTAATGAGAGGAACCCAGGAGTCAGGGAGAGGAGGGGTGAGTGGTGGTTGGAGACAGAGGCCTGGTGCCCCGGGTACAGTGGAAGTCTCTGGAAGACCAGGTGGAGGGAGGCCGCACAGAGTGATGCCCAGGGTCACAGACCTGTCGCAGCTGCTGTTTGTTAGTTCAAGTCCTGCTCTGAGGTGCTCTGTGTCAGCTCTGAGCGACAGGTGAGCTGGGGGTGCTCTGCAATGAGGGCTATGTGCATGGTTCCTGTGTGCCCAGCCCTGCCACGGGACCTGCAAGGGTAGCTCTGTATCCTGGGAAGGGCCTGACCACGAGAGCCCCGTGGGCTGGGGTGGGGGTGGGGTACCTGCCCAGGTGAGCTCCATATTCTGGGATTGGTCTGACCACGAGAGCCCCATGGGCTGCTGGGGACCTGGTAAAGGATGTCAGGACAGTCAGTGAAGCCACCGAGGATATACCTCCAGTTGCTCCTAATTCCTACACCCTGCTGGTCATTCTACCAACCACCAGGACATGGTATTCTGTATTAGTCTTCAATGATGCCTTCTTTTGTATTCCATTAGTCCCAGAGTCACAAGAAATTTTGGCTTGTGAGTGGCAGGACTCAACATACAACTAAAACAATACTTCCGGGCCGTCTTGCCCCAAGGGTGCAAAAATTCCCACACCATCTTTGGGGAAACCTTAGCTAAAGACCTAAAAGTTCTACCTCTGGAAAAGGAAACCCTCCTTCAGTACGCAGACGACATTCTGATCGCCAGCCCTACTAAGGAGGCCTCTGAACTACCAAGCCAATAAAGGATAGAAGTTGTCCAAGAAAAAGCTCAAATATCACAGACTGCGGTGACCTGCCTGGGCTTCATTCTCACAGAAGGTCGGAGAAGCCCATCCCAGGAAAGGGAAGAAACCATTTTCGGCCTTACTCCTTTCTAAAACTAGAAGACAGCTTAGGGGTTCCTGGGGAGGCCAGGATTTGCTGCTTCTGGATCCCTAACTGCAGTCTACTAGCTGGGCCTCTATATGAAACACTGAAAGGAAAAGATGATGATCCTTTTGAATAGAATCCAGAAGTGGCCTTTCAAGAATGGAAAGAGCAGTCAATTCAGACCCTTGCCCTGGAACTCCCTAATTTAGCTAAACCCTTTGACCTTTACATTCCCAGTGAAAGGTGAATCGCCATTGGAGAATTAGTGTAAAAACTGGGACCACTTGAAATGGAACAATGCAAGAATGCCATCCAGGTAGGATAAACTATGGTCACCAAGGGGCTTGGCCCACTGCCGCATCTGGCCAAGATACTGGCGGTATCTAAAAACCTGGAAATCAGCAGCCCAAAAGGCCTCCTCCCTCCTAAGGGAAAAGGACCCCACGTGGTGATCCTAACCACCAACCATGCCCTGAAGTTGCAGGGTTTGCTCCGTGGGCACACCAACCTCGAGTGAGGAGGCCCTCCAACTCCAACATCCAGAGAGATAACCGGGGGCAACAGGGCACCATGACGACTCGTGTGAACATCACTTGACCTGGAGTTTCTCTCATAAAACAACAGGAGTGTGTCCCAAAAGAGTAGACTACTGCTTGCAGGACTTACTGCACCCAGAGGGGAGCTAGTAATCTTGGCGGGGGAACCGTATATCACACTGTCACCATAGAAAAGCCTACAGGCACCGTGATGATGGTGGCCAATAAGACTGGCTGGACTCCTGTTTACTTCAAAAGGCTGTTGACTCAGTGGCCATCATGGTCCTTGATCACCACTGACCCTGGACTGTCTGGGAGTTGAGCGGGCAGGGCTCTGACACCTGGTGCTGTTTGTACGTTAATTCAGGGGCCTAATTGAAGAAAGCGCAGACTACTGGTCAGAGCATCTAGGCTGGCAGAAACGGTCAGCCTAAGGTGGCCGAACAAATGTGGGGCGGGGTGAAACCGGCCCCCACAGCGTCTCTGCACATCTCTTTCCTGGACCCTTAAAGGTCATTAGAATCTATAACGCTTCCAATGCTGGTGCTCGGGTGGACGAGCAGGGAGGCAGGGGGCCTGGGGACAATCAACGTCACCTGGAGGCTGCTGGGGAGAAGCTCTGACCCTCACCCCTTGGTATGAGGGCTCCCAACTCAGCACTCAGCAGTTACAGAAGAAGGGTCTGCACCCTCAGCACTCCAAGAATGAGGAACGGGACAAAAGGCAGAGGAGGGGTTTGTCCCCAGCAAAGCCCATTAAAAATCCCTGGGAGATAAAAATAGAATCTGGGCAATAAAGTCAAGTCTAACCTTTTTTATCCTTTGTGCTTTGTCTAATTTCATGTGCTCCTAGGGTCCCGCATGCAGAGGTTCCACACCCGGCACTTCAGACCAGATTTCCTAGTGCAGAATGGCTGGGTCGACACCTCAGCTCCTGGGGCCCAGTGCAGACTCCGCGATATAGAGCCTGAGCTGCAGCCAACCCGGCCCTCGAGAGCTCCGCCCCCTCCCTCCCACTGACTCTGACAGGATCTCTACACAGCAGCCCAGCCCACAGCCCACGGGGTAGTGCATGCTCTCACCTCTCCATTCTCTGATCAAAATATAAAGTTTCCTTTGCTTGTGAACCAAACTCAGTCTCGATCTGTTGGCCCCAATGACACTGGGCAGGGGGACACTTGTTGGGGTCCACTCTGGAGGATCAGTAACAGAAATTGAGACTATTGTAACCTCAATGAACAGATGTGTGAGCCAAACTGTAGTTAACATAGAACAGTGTATAAGGCTCGGGTAAAATAAGATGTTTCTAACGCTTCCATTGGATATTTCCATCACTTTATTATAAGCAAGTTCAGTGAAAAGGTTTGTCTTATTTGTCAGGTCAATATTAGAGAAACGAAGTGATTTCTTTCCAAGGATGTACATCTAATAATCTTGGTTAAAGCTTCAATCTTGTTTTAAATGCTTTTCCATTGAAAATGATACCTCTCTTTCAGCTCCCCCATTTCTGAGAAGTATAAAATCTTATAATTTATTATTACCAAAGCGGAAAGGTGGGAGGAGGGATAAATTAACAGTTTGGGATTAACACATACACACTGCTATGTATAAAATAGATCATCAACAAGGAACTACTGTATAGCACAGGGAACTACACTCAACATTTTGCAATAACCTATAAGGGGAAATAATCTGAAAAAGAATAGATATTTTTATTGACATCATCTATCAATGACAGTTAAAGTGTAACCTAAGGGAAGCTGGTGGTGAGTGCTTCTGACCCTGAAGACTTCAATCATCTAAAGTTTGGACTCTGCCTACTTCCCAAGGCCCTTAATGAACATATGTGTAGCCGTAGCTTAAAAAATTCCCCAGTTTGGGTTTCGGGGAGACACTGATTTTGAAAAAGCCCTGGTGTTCTCCTTACATGAATGGGACTCTTCCTACTGCTAAAACATGTCTGTCACACCCAGAGGATGGTATACCGTCTGATCGGGAAGAGTTTGGAAAAGGCATCTCATCTCCTCATCTCCTGGTGCTCGGGTTCACCCATCCAGCGTCTTTACTAACAGTCTCCCCACTTGGAGATGGCAGCACTGTCAACATCCTGTTGCGTACAGTTTGGAATTTGTCCAGAGGATGAAGCGGAAGGATGAGGAACAATGAGAGACAAGTCCTAGGTGTTCAGACAGGCACATGTCACTCTAATTTCCAATCAGGAAGACGAATTGACCAAAGGCTAGGGTTGCCCATGGAAACAGTATAGGGCTTGAGGAAATCCCGCTGCTTTGTGGCCAGTTCCCATAAACACAAGTTGAACAATGGAACTCAGGGACAGTAAAATTCACGAAACTGCAGAGTTGAAAATATCCATCACTGAAAAATGTCTTGAGGAAGGTCAGAGAAAAGGACTTGTAAGCAAGGGAGAATGGCAGGAAAGGGATTTGAGGAGGTAGAAAGGACTCGCCATTAAGCACAAGAAAAGGAGCTGAACATTGCCAACATTGCAGTTGGCCAAAAAGGGTGTATGCGTTTTTTTCTGTATATATTCAAGAAAAGGGCATACACTTTTTTAGCCAACCAAACAGGTGGGCACTGGAAGTCAATACTACAAGAGATATCACTTCGCATCAGTCAGAAGAGCCATCCTCATAAAGCGTAAACAACAGAAATGCAGGACAGGGCAAGGAGAAGAGGGAGCCCTGTGAGACTTATAGTGGAAATGTATATTGCCAACGGCCATTCTGGAGAAGTGTATTGTGTTTACTAAAGCATCTAAAAAATGAGCTACAGAGCATAGGGCACTTGCACTCATGGGCGTATATCTTGGGAAAAACAAAAATGGAGAGGACACAGGCACCCCAATGTTTACCGCCTCTCTGTTTAAAAGATCCTCGACTAGGATATAACTTAAATGTCTCTGGAGAGAAAAAATGGATAGAGATGTGGTACTTAGGTAGAGTGGAATATTATTCAGCCTGGAAATCAATGAAATATGGCCAGTTGTAACAACTCCGGAGGAGTTACGTATGATCATTCTAAGTGACATAATTCAAAAAGAAAAAGACACATATCATAAGATATCACTTAAAGGTGGAATCCAAAATGGCTACACATGAAATAAATTACAAAACAAAAACATAGTCAAATATGTAGAAAACACGCATAAGGCTGCTAAACGGGAAAGGTGGGGAGGGGTGAGGCATCATCCAGGAGGTTGAAATTAGCAAAGATACCATTCCAAATACCAAACTGATAATCAACAAGGCCTACACGGTAGCTAAAAGAACTGCACTCAGCACACTCAAGTCACCGGAAAAGAATATATACGACTGGTAAGAATCTGAAAAAGAATTTACTGATGTCTCTCTGTACGTGAATCAAGTGGATGTACAGCAGCAAGAAACAGAGCTTTGAAAATCAGCTGTAACCAATATAGTAATAAATTGAAAAAAATAAACGACAGAGAGACAGAGAAAACCTCTTACAACTTTTCCTCAGGGCCGGTGATGCAACATGGATTGAACACATCTAGACCCACAGCAGGATGAGACATAAGGCTGGAAACTGTTTGCACTAAGAGAAATGTGAGGTTGGGTGAGGAAATGCACACCCTTTAAAGTAATACTACCTGGTACCCATTCAATGGGTCCCAAATCTGCAGGTTCAAGGGATCTTCCTACAGCTAAAACATGCATGGAAAACCCAGAGGACTGTACACCATGTGATCGGGAGATGTGTCTAAAATGCAGCTCATTTATCCTCTCCTGGTGCTCCTGTTCACCATTCCAGCCACGTTACTTAGAATCTCCCCACTTGGAGAATCAGCACATTTCAACTTCTGTTTCAAACATTTTGCAAATTGTGAGGAGGATGAACGGGAAGAGGGGGAACCAATGAGAGAATAGTTGTAGGGGTTTGGACGGGCACATATCACTCTAATTTCCCATTAAGAATAAGAATTGAAAAAAGGCTCAGCCCGCCTCGCCCGAGCCAAAATAGGGCCTGAAGCAATCCTGCGGGTTTGAGGCCAGCTCACAAAAGAGCAACTTAAAAAATGGAGCTCAGGGTCACTGCAATTCACAAACCTGCAGAGTTATAAATGAAAACTAACGTCCAAAAATATGTTGAGGTAAGGCAAAGAAGAGGATCTGAATGCAAGACAGAATTGCAAGAAACAGATTTCAAGAGATAGATTGGACTCGTCTTTAAAGCACATGAAAAGCGGCAGAATTTCGACAATGATGCAGTTGGCCCAAAAGGGCGTATGCGTTTTTTCCTGATTATATCCAGGAAAAAACGCATACACACTTTATGGGCAACGAAGCAAGCAAGCAATGCAAATGTGCACAACAAAGAAGTCTCATTTCCCACCAGTCAAAAGGGCCATCCTAAACAATTGTAAAAACCAGAAATGCAGGACAGGCCATAGAGAACAGGGAGCCTTTATACGCTGATGGGCAGTGTGTGAACTGCCGAGAGCCACTCTGGAGAAGTGTATGGTGGTTCCTAAATCATCTAAAAAACAGAGCTACAGAGCATAGGACACTTCCAATCATGGGAGTATATCTAGGGAAGTCTAAAAATCAACAAGACACAAGCACACCACAGTTTAGGGCTACTCTGTTTACAAGAACCTCAACTTCAGTACACCTTAAATATCCCAGGAAAGAGAACAATGGATAAAGAAGATGTGGTACTTATGTACAATGGAATATCTCTTCACCATGAAATCAATGTAATAAGGCTAGTAGAAGGATAAAGAGTGGATTTAGGTCCGATAATACTACTTGAAATAAGTCAAACAGAAAAAGAAACATATCATAAGATATCACTTATAGAGGGAGGGTAAATATGGCTGCACAAGAAATGAATTACAGAACAGAACAGTGTCTCACATTTAGAAAACACACTTATTTCAGCTTAAGGGGAAAGGAGAGGTGGGGTGATGCATAAAACCAGAGTTTGAAATTAGCACAGATACCGTTCAATAAACCAAATAGATATTAGACAAGATCTACACCTTGCTCAATGAACTGGCCTCAACACACCCTATACACCGCAGAGAAATATATCTGAGTAATAAGAATCTTAAAACCCATGTATTGATATATCTCCATAAGGGAATCAAGTGTGTGCAGAGCGGCACAAACACAGCAGTGAAAATGAGCTAAACCCCATTATAGAAATAAATTTTAAAAACAAAACGCAGAAACAATGAAAGAGAGAAAAATTCTTACAAAATTCGCTCAGGGGCTGTGATGCAACCTGGATTGACCACATATAAACCCACAGCTGGATAAGACATAAGGCTGGACACTTGGGGCTGAGAGGATTGGTGAGCTTTGGTGAGCAACTGCCAAAAGTTTAATGCAATACTTCATGCTACTCATTCCAAGGGTCCCAACACTCCAGGTTGAAGGGAATCTTCCTACAGCTAAACCATGCTTGGGAAACCCAGCGACTGGTATACCATATGATCGGGAAAGGTTTCTAAAACGCACCTCATTTTTCCTCTCCTGGGGCTCCGGATCGACATTCCAGCCGCTTTACTAAAAATATCCCCACATGGAGAGTCAATGCCTTTAAGTTCTGGTATCGCACAGTCTGCAGTTAGTGCGGAGGATGAATGGGAATAGGGGGAACCAGTAAGAAACTAGCTGTAGCAGTTTCAATGGGCACATGTCACTCTAATTTCATATCAGTGAGAAAAATAAACCAAAGGCACAGCAAGGTGCCCCAGAAGAACAATAGGGCCTGAAGGAATTCTGTGGTTATGAGGCAAGATCACAAAAATAAGAGCTGTAAAATGGAGCTAAGGGCCACTGCAATTCAAAATCTGCAGAGTTATAAAGGCCAACTATTTTCAAAAAATATATTGAGGTAAGGCTATGAAGAGGCATTGAAAGCAAGGCAGAATTGCAGGAAACCGATTTCAGGAGGTACACTGGAATTGCATTTAAAGCACAGGAAAAGAGGCAGAACATCAACAATGATGCACTTGGTCAAAAAGGGCATATGCGTTTTTTCCTGAATATATTCAGCAAAAAACACAGACGCACTTTTGGGCCAACCAAGCAAGCTTGCAAAGGAAATCTGCACTACAATGAAGTCTCACTTCCCCCGGTCAAAAGGGCCACCTGAAAAAAGTGTAAAATCCAGAAAGGCAGGACAGGCCATGGAGAACTGGGAGCCTTGTTATGCTGATGGGCGGGATGTAAATTGCCAAGAGCCACTCGGGAGAGGTGTATGGTGTTTCCTGAAACATCTAAAGAACAAAGCAACAGAGTCTAGGGCACTTCCACTTATGGTCTTATAGCTTAGGGAAATTAAAATCAAAAAGACACAGCCACCCCAAAGTTTGGGATGGCTCTGTTTACAAGAACCTCGTTTACGGTACAAGTTCAATATCACAGAAAGTGAAAAATGGATAAAGAAGTTGTCGTACTTACGTACAATGCAATATCACTCAGCAATGAAATCTATGTCATCAGGCCCATAGCAGCATAATGAGTGGATTCAGGTATGATGATTCTAACTGAAATAAGTCACACAGAAAAAGAAATATCATAAGATATCACTAATACATGGAATGTAAACTTGGCTACACAGGAACTGGATTACAAAACAGAACAGGGTCTCAAATTTAGAAAACCAACATATGCTTGCTTAAGGAGAAAGTTGAGTTGGGGTGCTGCATAAAACCAGAGATTGAAATGAGCACAGATAAAGTTCCTTAAGCCAAATATGGAATAGACAAGAACTACTCCTTGCTCAACGAAATGGACTCAACACCCCATATTAAACGCCTAAGAATGTACCTGACTAGTAAGTATCTTAAAACCTATGGATTGCTATGTCTCTGAAACAAAATCAGGCGTGTGTACAGGGGCATAAACGCAGCAGTGATAGGATTGGAGAGGTTCGGTGAGCAAATGAAGACCCTTTGAAGTCATATTGCATGGTACCCATTCCACGGGTCTCAACTCTCCAGGTTTAAGGGATTCTTCCTTCAGCTAAAACATGCACGTGGAACCCAGAGTATGATCAACCATGTGATCGGGAGACGTGTTCCAATATGTCTCAGTTCTCGTCCCCTGGTACTCGGGTGCAACATTCCAGACGCTTTACTAACACTCTCCCGACTTGGAGAGTCAGTGCCTTTAACCTCCTGTTTGGCCCAGTTTGCAATTTCTGCGGAAGATGAACAGGAATAGGGAGAACCAATGAGAGACTAGCTGGAGGTGTCTGGACGGGCAAATTTAACTCTCATTTCCCACCAGGAAGAGGAATTAACCAAAGGCTCAGCGTGCCGTGCCGGAACCAGATTAGGGCCTGAAGCAATGCTGCGGTGTTCCGGCCAGCTGCCATGAAAGCGAGTTGAAAAAAGGAGCTCAGGGGCACTGTAATTCACAAACCTGCAGAGTTATAAATGACAGCTATCGTCCAAAAATATACTGAAGTAAGGCTGCCAAGAGGACTTGAAAGCGGGGCAGAATTGCAGGAAACCGATTTCAGGAGGTAGACTGGAATTGCATTTAAAGCATAGGAAAAGAGGCAGAACGTCCACAATGATGCACTTGGCCAAAAAGGGCGTATGCGTTTTTTCCTGAATATATTCAGGAAAAAACGCATACGCCCTTTTTGGCCAACCAAGCAAGCTTGCAAAGGAAATCTGCACTACAATGAAGTCTCACTTACCCCCGGTCAAAAGGGCCATCTGAAAAAAGTGTAAAATCCAGAAAGGCAGGACAGGCCATGGAGAACTGGGAGCCTTGTTATGCTGATGGGCGGGATGTAAATTGCCAACAGCCACTCGGGAGAGGTGTATGGTGCTTCCTGAAACATCTAAAAAACATAGCAGCGGAGCCTAGGGCACTTCCACTTACGGTCCTATAGCTTAGGGAAATTAAAATCAAAAAGACACAGCCACCCCAAAGTTTGGGACGGCTCTGTTTACAAGAACCTCGTTTACGGTACAAGTTCAATATCGCAGGAAGTGAAAAATGGATAAAGAAGTTGTGGTACTTACGTACAATGCAATATCACTCAGCAATGAAATCTATGTCATCAGGCCCGTAGCAGTATAATGAGTGGATTCAGGTATGATGATTCTAACTGAAATAAGTCACACAGAAAAAGAAACATCATAAGATATCACTAATACACGGGATGTAAACTTGGCTACACAGGAACTGGATTACAAAACAGAACAGGGTCTCAAATTTAGAAAACCAACTTATGCTTGCTTAAGGGGAAAGGTGAGTTGGGGTGCTGCATAAAACCAGAGATTTAAATGAGCACAGATAAAGTTCCTTAAGCCAAATATAGAATAGACAAGAACTACTCCTTGCTCAACGAAATGGACTCAACACCGCATATTAAACGCCTAAGAATGTACCTGACTAGTAAGTATCTTAAAACCTATGGATTGCTATGTCTCTGAAAGAAAATCAAGCGTGTGTACAGGGACATAAACGCAGCAGTGATAGGATTGGAGAAGTTCGGTGAGCAAATGAAGACCCTTTGAAATCATATTGCATGGTACCCATTCCACGGGTCTCAACTCTCCAGGTTTAAGGGATTCTTCCTTCAGCTAAAACATGCACGTGGAACCCAGAGTATGATCAACCGTGTGATCGGGAGACGTGTTCCAATATGTCTCAGTTCTCGTCCCCTGGTACTCGGGTGCAACATTCCAGACGCTTTAATAACACTCTCCCGACTTGGAGAGTCAGTGCCTTTAACCTCCTGTTTGGCCCAGTTTGCAATTTCTGCGGAAGATGAACAGAAATAGGGAGAACCAAAGAGAGACTAGCTGGAGGTGTCTGGACGCGCAAAATTTAACTCTCATATCCCACCAGGAAGAGGAATTAACCAAAGGCTCAGCGTGCCGTGCCGGAACCAGATTAGGACCTGAAGCAATCCTGCGGTGTTGCGGCCAGCTCACAAGAAAGCGAGTTGAAGAAAGGAGCTCAGGGGCACTGTAATTCACAAACCTGCAGAGTTATAAATGACAGCTATCGTCCAAAAATATACTGAAGTAAGGCTGCCAAGAGGACTTGAAAGCGGGGCAGAATTGCAGGAAACCGATTTCAGGAGGTAGACCGGAATTGCATTTAAAGCATAGGAAAAGAGGCAGAACGTCCACAATGATGCACTTGGCCAAAAAGGACGTATGCGTTTTTTCCTGAATATATTCAGGAAAAAACGCATACGCCCTTTTTGGCCAACCAAGCAAGCTTGCAAAGGAAATCTGCACTACAATGAAGTCTCACTTCCCCCGGTCAAAAGGGCCACCTGAAAAAAGTGTAAAATCCAGAAAGGCAGGACAGGCCATGGAGAACTGGGAGCCTTGTTATGCTGATGGGCGGGATGTAAATTGCCAACAGCCACTCCAGAGAAGTGTATGGTGATTCCTGAAACATCTAAAAAACAAAGCAACAGAGCCTAGGGCACTTCCACTTATGGTCCTATAGTTTAGGGAAATTAAAATCAAAAAGACACAGCCACCCCAAAGTTTGGGACGGCTCTGTTTACAAGAACTTCATTTACGGTACAAGTTCAATATCACAGAAAGTGAAAAATGGATAAAGAAGTTGTGGTACTTACGTACAATGCCATATCACTCAGCAATGAAATCTATGTCATCAGGCCCGTAGCAGCATAATGAGTGGATTCAGGTATGATGATTCTAACTGAAATAAGTCACACAGAAAAAGAAACATCATAAGATATCACTAATACACGGAATGTAAACTTGGCTACACAGGAACTGGATTACAAAACAGAACAGGGTCTCAAATTTAGAAAACGTACTTATGCTTGCTTAAGGGGAAAGGTGAGTTGGGGTGCTGCATAAAACCTGAGATTGAAATGAGCACAGATAAAGTTCCTTAAGCCAAATAAGGAATAGACAAGAGCTACTCCTTGCTCAACGAAATGGACTCAACACCCCATATTAAACGCCTAAGAATGTACCTGACTAGTAAGTATCTTAAAACCTATGGATTGCTATGTCTCTGAAAGAAAATCAAGCGTGTGTACAGGGGCATAAACGCAGCAGTGATAGGATTGGAGAGGTTCGGTGAGCAAATGAAGACCCTTTGAAGTCATATTGCATGGTACCCATTCCACGGGTCTCAACTCTCCAGGTTTAAGGGATTCTTCCTTCAGCTAAAACATGCACGTGGAACCCAGAGTATGATCAACCGTGTGATCGGGAGACGTGTTCCAATATGTCTCAGTTCTCGTCCCCTGGTACTCGGGTGCAACATTCCAGACGCTTTACTAACACTCTCCTGACTTGGAGAGTCAGTGTCTTTAACCTCCTGTTTGGTCCAGTTTGCAATTTCTGCGGAAGATGAACAGGAATAGGGAGAACCAATGAGAGACTAGCTGGAGGTGTCTGGACGGGCAAATTTAACTCTCATTTCCCACCAGGAAGAGGAATTAACCAAAGGCTCAGCGTGCCGTGCCGGAACCAGATTAGGGCCTGAAGCAATCCTGCGGTGTTGCGGCCAGCTCACAAGAAAGCGAGTTGAAGAAAGGAGCTCAGGGGCACTGTAATTCACAAACCTGCAGAGTTATAAATGACAGCTATCGTCCAAAAATATACTGAAGTAAGGCTGCCAAGAGGACTTGAAAGCGGGGCAGAATTGCAGGAAACCGATTTCAGGAGGTAGACTGGAATTGCATTTAAAGCATAGGAAAAGAGGCAGAACGTCCACAATGATACACTTGGCCAAAAAGGAAAAAACGCATACGCCCTTTTTGGCCAACCAAGCAAGCTTGCAAAGGAAATCTGCACTACAATGAAGTCTCACTTCCCCCCGGTCAAAAGGGCCATCTGAAAAAAGTGTAAAATCCAGAAAGGCAGGACAGGCCATGGAGAACTGGGAGCCTTGTTATGCTGATGGGCGGGATGTAAATTGCCAAGAGCCACTCGGGAGAGGTGTATGGTGTTTCCTGAAACATCTAAAAAACAAAGCAACAGAGCCTAGGGCACTTCCACTTATGGTCCTATAGCTTAGGGAAATTAAAATCAAAAAGACACAGCCACCCCAAATTTGGGACGGCTCTGTTTACAAGAACCTCGTTTACGGTACAAGTTCAATATCACAGAAAGTGAAAAATGGATAAAGAAGTTGTGGTACTTACGTACAATGCAATATCACTCAGCAATGAAATCTATGTCATCAGGCCCGTAGCAGCATAATGAGTGGATTCAGGTATGATGATTCTAACTGAAATAAGTCACACAGAAAAAGAAACATCATAAGATATCACTAATACACGGAATGTAAACTTGGCTACACAGGAACTGGATTACAAAACAGAACAGGGTCTCAAATTTAGAAAACCTACTTATGCTTGCTTAAGGGGAAAGGTGAGTTGGGGTGCTGCATAAAACCAGAGATTTAAATGAACACAGATAAAGTTCCTTAAGCCAAATATGGAATAGACAAGAACTACTCCTTGCTCAACGAAATGGACTCAACACCCCATATTAAACGCCTAAGAATGTACCTGACTAGTAAGTATCTTAAAACCTATGAATTGCTATGTCTCTGAAACAAAATCAAGCGTGTGTACAGGGGCATAAACGCAGCAGTGATAGGATTGGAGAGGTTCGGTGAGCAAATGAAGACCCTTTGAAGTCATATTGCATGGTACCCATTCCACGGGTCTCAACTCTCCAGGTTTAAGGGCTTCTGCCTTCAGGTAAAACATGCACGTGGAACCCAGAGTATGATCACCCGTGTGATCGGTTGACATGTTCCAATATGTCTCAGTTCTCGTCCCCTGGTACTCGGGTGCAACATTCCAGACGCTTTACTAACACTCTCCCGACTTGGAGAGTCAGTGCCTTTAACCTCCTGTTTGGCCCAGTTTGCAATTTCTGCGGAAGATGAACAGGAATAGGGAGAACCAATGAGAGACTAGCTGGAGGTGTCTGGACGGGCAAATTTAACTCTCATTTCCCACCAGGAAGAGGAATTAACCAAAGGCTCAGCGTGCCGTGCCGGAACCAGATTAGGGCCTGAAGCAATCCTGCGGTGTTGCGGCCAGCTCACAAGAAAGCGAGTTGAAGAAAGGAGCTCAGGGGCACTGTAATTCACAAACCTGCAGAGTTATAAATGACAGCTATCGTCCAAAAATATACTGAAGTAAGGCTGCCAAGAGGACTTGAAAGCGGGGCAGAATTGCACGAAACCGATTTCAGGAGGTAGACTGGAATTGCATTTAAAGCATAGGAAAAGAGGCAGAACGTCCACAATGATGCACTTGGCCAAAAAGGAAAAAACGCATACGCCCTTTTTGGCCAACCAAGCAAGCTTGCAAAGGAAATCTGCACTACAATGAAGTCTCACTTCCCACCGGTCAAAAGGGCCATCTGAAAAAAGTGTAAAATCCAGAAAGGCAGGACAGGCCATGGAGAACTGGGAGCCTTGTTATGCTGATGGGCGGGATGTAAATTGCCAACAGCCACTCGGGAGAGGTGTATGGTGTTTCCTGAAACATCGAAAAAACAAAGCAACAGAGCCTAGGGCACTTCCACTTATGGTCCTATAGCTTAGGGAAATTAAAATCAAAAAGACACAGCCACCCCAAAGTTTGGGACGGCTCTGTTTACAAGAACCTTGTTTACGGTACAAGTTCAATATCGCAGAAAGTGAAAAATGGATAAAGAAGTTGTGGTACTTACGTACAATGCAATATCACTCAGCAATGAAATCTATGTCATCAGGCCCGTAGCAGCATAATGAGTGGATTCAGGTATGATGATTCTAAGTCACACAGAAAAAGAAATAAGTCACACAGAAAAAGAAACATCATAAGATATCACTAATACACGGAATGTAAACTTGGCTACACAGGAACTGGATTACAAAACAGAACAGGGTCTCAAATTTAGAAAACCTACTTATGCTTGCTTAAGGGGAAAGGTGAGTTGGGGTGCTGCATAAAACCTGAGATTGAAATGAGCACAGATAAAGTTCCTTAAGCCAAATAAGGAATAGACAAGAGCTACTCCTTGCTCAACGAAATGGACTCAACACACCATATTAAACGCCTAAGAATGTACCTGACTAGTAAGTATCTTAAAACCTATGGATTGCTATGTGTCTGAAAGAAAATCAAGCGTGTGTACAGGGGCATAAACGCAGCAGTGATAGGATTGGAGAGGTTCGGTGAGCAAATGAAGACCCTTTGAAGTCATATTGCATGGTACCCATTCCACGGGTCTCAACTCTCCAGGTTTAAGGGATTCTTCCTTCAGCTAAAACATGCACGTGGAACCCAGAGTATGATCAACCGTGTGATCGGGAGACGTGTTCCAATATGTCTCAGTTCTCGTCCCCTGGTACTCGGGTGCAACATTCCAGACGCTTTACAAACACTCTCCCGACTTGGAGAGTCAGTGCCTTTAACCTCCTGTTTGGCCCAGTTTGCAATTTCTGCGGAAGATGAACAGGAATAGGGAGAACAAATGAGAGACAAGGTGGAGGTGTCTGGACGGGAAAATTTAACTCTCATTTCCCACCAGGAAGAGGAATTAACCAAAAGCTCTGCGTGCCGTGCCAGAACCAGATTAGGGCCTGAAGCAATCCTGCGGTGTTGCGTCCAGCTCACAAGAAAGCGAGTTGAAGAAAGGAGCTCAGGGGCACTGTAATTCACAAACCTGCAGAGTTATAAATGACAGCTATCGTCCAAAAATATACTGAAGTAAGGCTGCCAAGAGGACTTGAAAGCGGGGCAGAATTGCAGGAAACCGATTTCAGGAGGTAGACTGGAATTGCATTTAAAGCATAGGAAAAGAGGCAGAACGTCCACAATGATGCACTTGGCCAAAAAGGGCGTATGCGTTTTTTCCTGAATATATTCAGGAAAAAACGCATACGCCCTTTTTGGCCAACCAAGCAAGCTTGCAAAGGAAATCTGCACTACAATGAAGTCTCAATTCCCCCCGGTCAAAAGGGCCATCTGAAAAAAGTGTAAAATCCAGAAAGGCAGGACAGGCCATGGGGAACTGGGAGCCTTGTTATGCTGATGGGCGGGATGTAAATTGCCAAGAGCCACTCCGGAGAGGTGTATGGTGTTTCCTGAAACATCTAAAAAACAAAGCAACAGAGCCTAGGGCACTTCCACTTATGGTCCTATAGCTTAGGGAAATTAAAATCAAAAAGACACAGCCACCCCAAAGTTTGGGACGGCTCTGTTTACAAGAACCTCATTTACGGTACAAGTTCAATATCGCAGAAAGTGAAAAATGGATAAAGAAGTTGTGGTACTTACGTACAATGCAATATCACTCAGCAATGAAATCTATGTCATCAGGCCCGTAGCAGCATAATGAGTGGATTCAGGTATGATGATTCTAACTGAAATAAGTCACACAGAAAAAGAAATATCATAAGATATCACTAATACACGGAATGTAAACTTGGCTATACAGGAACTGGATTACAAAACAGAACAGGGTCTCAAATTTAGAAAACCAACTTATGCTTGCTTAAGGGGAAAGGTGAGTTGGGGTGCTGCATAAAACCAGAGATTGAAATGAGCACAGATAAAGTTCCTTAAGCCAAATATGGAATAGACAAGAACTACTCCTTGCTCAACGAAATGGACTCAACACCCCATATTAAACGCCTAAGAATGTACCTGACTAGTAAGTATCTTAAAACCTATGGATTGCTATGTCTCTGAAAGAAAATCAAGCGTGTGTACAGGGGCATAAAAGCAGCAGTGATAGGATTGGAGAGGTTCGGTGAGCAAATGAAGACCCTTTGAAGTCATATTGCATGGTACCCATTCCACGGGTCTCAACTCTCCAGGTTTAAGGGATTCTTCCTTCAGCTAAAACATGCACGTGGAACCCAGAGTATGATCAACCGTGTGATCGGGAGACGTGTTCCAATATGTCTCAGTTCTCGTCCCCTGGTACTCGGGTGCAACATTCCAGACGCTTTAATAACACTCTCCCGACTTGGAGAGTCAGTGCCTTTAACCACCTGTTTGGCCCAGTTTGCAATTTCTGCGGAAGATGAACAGGAATAGGGAGAACCAAAGAGAGACTAGCTGGAGGTGTCTGGACGCGGAAAATTTAACTCTCATATCCCACCAGGAAGAGGAATTAACCAAAGGCTCAGCGTGCCGTGCCGGAACCAGATTAGGGCCTGAAGCAATCCTGCGGTGTTGCGGCCAGCTCACAAGAAAGCGAGTTGAAGAAAGGAGCTCAGGGGCACTGTAATTCACAAACCTGCAGAGTTATAAATGACAGCTATCGTCCAAAAATATACTGAAGTAAGGCTGCCAAGAGGACTTGAAAGCGGGGCAGAATTGCACGAAACCGATTTCAGGAGGTAGACTGGAATTGCATTTAAAGCATAGGAAAAGAGGCAGAACGTCCACAATGATGCACTTGGCCAAAAAGGACATATGCGTTTTTTCCTGAATATATTCAGGAAAAAACGCATACGCCCTTTTTGGCCAACCAAGCAAGCTTGCAAAGGAAATCTGCACTACAATGAAGTCTCACTTCCCCCCGGTCAAAAGGGCCACCTGAAAAAAGTGTAAAATCCAGAAAGGCAGGACAGGCCATGGAGAACTGGGAGCCTTGTTATGCTGATGGGCGGGATGTAAATTGCCAACAGCCACTCCAGAGAAGTGTATGGTGATTCCTGAAACATCTAAAAAACAAAGCAACAGAGCCTAGGGCACTTCCACTTATGGTCCTATAGTTTAGGGAAATTAAAATCAAAAAGACACAGCCACCCCAAAGTTTGGGACGGCTCTGTTTACAAGAACTTCATTTATGGTACAAGTTCAATATCACAGAAAGTGAAAAATGGATAAAGAAGTTGTGGTACTTACGTACAATTCAATATCACTCAGCAATGAAATCTATGTCATCAGGCCCGTAGCAGCATAATGAGTGGATACAGGTATGATGATTCTAACTGAAATAAGTCACACAGAAAAAGAAACATCATAAGATA
This sequence comes from Leucopleurus acutus, assembly GCF_964270905.1. Lineage (NCBI taxonomy): Eukaryota > Metazoa > Chordata > Mammalia > Artiodactyla > Delphinidae > Leucopleurus > Leucopleurus acutus. The sequence goes on from NW_028138995.1 coordinate 237,972, forward strand.
TCACTAATACATGGAATGTAAACTTGGCTACACAGGAACTGGATTACAAAACAGAACAGGGTCTCAAATTTAGAAAACCTACTTATGCTTGCTTAAGGGGAAAGGTGAGTTGGGGTGCTGCATAAAACCTGAGATTGAAATGAGCACAGATAAAGTTCCTTAAGCCAAATAAGGAATAGACAAGAGCTACTCCTTGCTCAACGAAATGGACTCAACACCCCATATTAAACGCCTAAGAATGTACCTGACTAGTAAGTATCTTAAAACCTATGGATTGCTATGTGTCTGAAAGAAAATCAAGCGTGTGTACAGGGGCATAAACGCAGCAGTGATAGGATTGGAGAGGTTCGGTGAGCAAATGAAGACCCTTTGAAGTCATATTGCATGGTACCCATTCCACGGGTCTCAACTCTCCAGGTTTAAGGGATTCTTCCTTCAGCTAAAACATGCACGTGGAACCCAGAGTATGATCAACCGTGTGATCGGGAGACGTGTTCCAATATGTCTCAGTTCTCGTCCCCTGGTACTCGGGTGCAACATTCCAGACGCTTTAATAACACTCTCCCGACTTGGAGAGTCAGTGCCTTTAACCACCTGTTTGGCCCAGTTTGCAATTTCTGCGGAAGATGAACAGGAATAGGGAGAACCAAAGAGAGACTAGCTGGAGGTGTCTGGACGCGCAAAATTTAACTCTCATATCCCACCAGGAAGAGGAATTAACCAAAGGCTCAGCGTGCCGTGCCGGAACCAGATTAGGGCCTGAAGCAATCCTGCGGTGTTGCGGCCAGCTCACAATAAAGCGAGTTGAAGAAAGGAGCTCAGGGGCACTGTAATTCACAAACCTGCAGAGTTATAAATGACAGCTATCGTCCAAAAATATACTGAAGTAAGGCTGCCAAGAGGACTTGAAAGCGGGGCAGAATTGCAGGAAAACGATTTCAGGAGGTAGACTGGAATTGCATTTAAAGCATAGGAAAAGAGGCAGAACGTCCACAATGATGCACTTGGCCAAAAAGGACGTATGCGTTTTTTCCTGAATATATTCAGGAAAAAACGCATACGCCCTTTTTGGCCAACCAAGCAAGCTTGCAAAGGAAATCTGCACTACAATGAAGTCTCACTTCCCCCTGGTCAAAAGGGCCACCTGAAAAAAGTGTAAAATCCAGAAAGGCAGGACAGGCCATGGAGAACTGGGAGCCTTGTTATGCTGATGGGCGGGATGTAAATTGCCAACAGCCACTCGGGAGAGGTGTATGGTGTTTCCTGAAACATCTAAAAAACAAAGCAACAGAGCCTAGGGCACTTCCACTTATGGTCCTATAGCTTAGGGAAATTAAAATCAAAAAGACACAGCCACCCCAAAGTTTGGGACGGCTCTGTTTACAAGAACCTCGTTTACGGTACAAGTTCAATATCGCAGAAAGTGAAAAATGGATAAAGAAGTTGTGGTACTTACGTACAATGCAATATCACTCAGCAATGAAATCTATGTCATCAGGCCCGTAGCAGCATAATGAGTGGATTCAGGTATGATGATTCTAACTGAAATAAGTCACACAGAAAAAGAAACATCATAAGATATCACTAATACACGGGATGTAAACTTGGCTACACAGGAACTGGATTACAAAACAGAACAGGGTCTCAAATTTAGAAAACCAACTTATGCTTGCTTAAGGGGAAAGGTGAGTTGGGGTGCTGCATCAAACCAGAGATTGAAATGAGCACAGATAAAGTTCCTTAAGCCAAATATGGAATAGACAAGAGCTACTCCTTGCTCAACGAAATGGACTCAACACCCCATATTAAACGCCTAAGAATGTACCTGACTACTAAGTACATTAAAACCTATGGATTGCTATGTCTCTGAAAGAGAATCAAGCATGTGTACAGGGGTATAAACGCAGCAGTGATAGGATTGGAGAGGTTCGGTGAGCAAATGAAGACCCTTTGAAGTCATATTGCATGGTACCCATTCCACGGGTCTCAATTCTCCAGGTTTAAGGGATTCTTCCTTCAGCTAAAACATGCATGTGGAACGCAGAGTATGATCAACCGTGTGATCGGGAGATGTGTTCCAATATGTCTCAGTTTTTGTCCCCTGGTACTCAGGTGCAAGATTCCAGATGCTTTACTAACACTCTCCCGACTTGGAGAGTCAGTGCCTTTAACCTCCTGTTTGGCCCAGTTTGCAATTTCTGAGGAAGATGAACAGGAATAGGGAGAACCAATGAGAGACTAGCTGGACGTGTCTGGACAGGCAAATTTAACTCTCATTTCCCACCAGGAAGAGGAATTAACCAAAGGCTCAGAGTGCCGTGCCAGAGCCACATCAGGGCCTGAAGCTCTCATGTGGTGTTGCGGCCAGCTCACAAGAAAGCGAGTTGAAGAAAGGAGCTCAGGGGCACTGTAATTCACAAACCTGCAGAGTTATAAATGACAGCTATCGTCCAAAAATATACTGAAGTAAGGCTGCCAAGAGGACTTGAAAGCGGGGCAGAATTGCAGGAAACCGATTTCTGGAGGCAGACTGGAATTGGATTTAAAGCATAGGAAAAGAGGCAGAACGTCCACAATGATGCACTTGGACAAAAGGGGCGTATGCATTTTTTCCTGAATATATTCAGGAAAAAACGCATACGCACTTTTTGGCCAACCAAGCAAGCTTGCAAAGGAAATCTGCACTACAATGAAGTCTCACTTCCCCCCGGTCAAAAGGGCCATCTGAAAAAAGTGTAAAATACAGAAAGGCAGGACAGTCCATGGAGAACTGGGAGCCTTGTTATGGTGATGGGCGGGATGTAAATTGCCAACAGCCATTCGGGAGAATTGTATGGTGTTTCCTGAAACATCTAAAAAACAAAGCAATGGAGTTTAGGGCACTTCCACTTATGGTCCTATAGCATATGGAAATTAAAATCAAAAAGACACCCACCTCAAAGTTTGGGACGTCTCTGTATACAAGAACCTCGTTTACGGTACAAGTTCAATATCAAAGAAAGCGAAAAATGGATAAAGAAGTTGTGGTACTTACGTACAATGCAATATCACTCAGCAATGATATCTATGACTTCAGGCCCATAGCAGCATAAAGAGTGGATTCAGGTATGAAGATTCCTACTGAAATAAGTCACACAGAAAAAGAAACATCATAAGATATCACTAATACACGGAATGTAAACTTGGCTACACAGGAACTGAATTACAAAACAGAACAGGGTCTCAAATTTAGAAAACCAACTTATGCTTGCTTAAGGGGAAAGGTGAGTTGGGGTGCTGCATCAAACCAGAGATTGAAATGAGCACAGATAAAGTTCCTTAAGCCAAATATGGAATAGACAAGAGCTACTCCTTGCTCAACGAAATGGACTCAACACACCATATTAAACGCCTAAGAATGTACCTGACTAGTAAGTATCTTAAAACCTATGGATTGCTATGTCTCTGAAAGAAAATCAAGCGTGTGTACAGGGGCATAAACGCAGCAGTGATAGGATTGGAGAGGTTCGGTGAGCAAATGAAGACCCTTTGAAGTCATATTGCATGGTACCCATTCCACGGGTCTCAACTCTCCAGGTTTAAGGGATTCTTCCTTCAGCTAAAACATGCACGTGGAACCCAGAGTATGATCAACCGTGTGATCGGGAGACGTGTTCCAATATGTCTCAGTTCTCGTCCCCTGGTACTCGGGTGCAACATTCCAGACGCTTTACTAACACTCTCCCGACTTGGAGAGTCAGTGCCTTTAACCTCCTGTTTGGCCCAGTTTGCAATTTCTGCGGAAGATGAACAGGAATAGGGAGAACCAATGAGAGACTAGCTGGAGGTGTCTGGACGGGCAAATTTAACTCTCATTTCCCACCAGGAAGAGGAATTAACCAAAGGCTCAGCGTGCCGTGCCGGAACCAGATTAGGGCCTGAAGCAATCCTGCGGTGTTGCGGCCAGCTCACAAGAAAGCGAGTTGAAGAAAGGAGCTCAGGGGCACTGTAATTCACAAACCTGCAGAGTTATAAATGACAGCTATCGTCCAAAAATATACTGAAGTAAGGCTGCCAAGAGGACTTGAAAGCGGGGCAGAATTGCAGGAAACCGATTTCAGGAGGTAGACTGGAATTGCATTTAAAGCATAGGAAAAGAGGCAGAACGTCCACAATGATGCACTTGGCCAAAAAGGGCGTATGCGTTTTTTCCTGAATATATTCAGGAAAAAACGCATACGCCCTTTTTGGCCAACCAAGCAAGCTTGCAAAGGAAATCTGCACTACAATGAAGTCTCACTTCCCCCCGGTCAAAAGGGCCATCTGAAAAAAGTGTAAAATCCAGAAAGGCAGGACAGGCCATGGAGAACTGGGAGCCTTGTTACGCTGATGGGCGGGATGTAAATTGCCAAGAGCCACTTGGGAGAGTTGTATGGTGTTTCCTGAAACATCTAAAAAACAAAGCAACAGAGCCTAGGGCACTACCACTTATGGTCCTATAGCTTAGGGAAATTAAAATCAAAAAGACACAGCCACCCCAAAGTTTGGGACGGCTCTGTTTACAAGAACCTCGTTTACGGTACAAGTTCAATATCACAGAAAGTGAAAAATGGATAAAGAAGTTGTGGTACTTACGTACAATGCAATATCACTCAGCAATGAAATCTATGTCATCAGGCCCGTAGCAGCATAATGAGTGGATTCAGGTATGATGATTCTAACTGAAATAAGTCACACAGAAAAAGAAACATCATAAGATATCACTAATACATGGAATGTAAACTTGGCTACACAGGAACTGGATTACAAAACACAACAGGGTCTCAAATTTAGAAAACCAACTTATGCTTGCTTAAGGGGAAAGGTGAGTTGGGGTGCTGCATAAAACCAGAGATTGAAATGAGCACAGATAAAGTTCCTTAAGCCAAATATAGAATAGACAAGAACTACTCCTTGCTCAACGAAATGGACTCAACACCCCATATTAAACGCCTAAGAATGTACCTGACTAGTAAGTATCTTAAAACCTATGGATTGCTATGTCTCTGAAAGAAAATCAAGCATGTGTACAGGGGCATAAACGCAGCAGTGATAGGATTGGAGAGGTTCGGTGAGCAAATGAAGACCCTTTGAAGTCATATTGCATGGTACCCATTCCACGGGTCTCAACTCTCCAGGTTTAAGGGATTCTTCCTTCAGCTAAAACATGCACGTGGAACCCAGAGTATGATCAACCGTGTGATCGGGAGACGTGTTCCAATATGTCTCAGTTCTCGTCCCCTGGTACTCGGGTGCAACATTCCAGACGCTTTACTAACACTCTCCCGACTTGGAGAGTCAGTGCCTTTAACCTCCTGTTTGGCCCAGTTTGCAATTTCTGCGGAAGATGAACAGGAATAGGGAAAACCAAACAGAGACTAGCTGGAGGTGTCTGGACGGGCAAATTTAACTCTCATTTCCCACCAGGAAGAGGAATTAACCAAAGGCTCAGCGTGCCGTGCCGGAACCACATTAGGGCCTGAAGCAATCCTGCGGTGTTGCGGCCAGCTCACAAGAAAGCGAGTTGAAGAAAGGAGCTCAGGGGCACTGTAATTCACAAACCTGCAGAGTTATAAATGACAGCTATCATCCAAAAATATACTGAAGTAAGGCTGCCAAGAGTACTTGAAAGCGGGGCAGAATTGCAGGAAACCGATTTCAGGAGGTAGACTGGAATTGCATTTAAAGCATAGGAAAAGTGGCAGAACGTCCACAATGATGCACTTGGCCAAAAAGGGCGTATGCGTTTTTTCCTGAATATATTCAGGAAAAAACGCATACGCCCTTTTTGGCGAACCAAGCAAGCTTGCAAAGGAAATCTGCACTACAATGAAGTCTCACTTCCCCACGGTCAAAAGGGCCATCTGAAAAAAGTGTAAAATCCAGAAAGGCAGGACAGGCCATGGAGAACTGGGAGCCTTGTTATGCTGATGGGCGGGATGTAAATTCCCAACAGCCACTCGGTAGAGGTGTATGGTGTTTCCTGAAACATCTAAAAAACAAAGCAACAGAGCCTAGGGCACTTCCACTTATTTAACTATAGCTTAGGGAAATTAAAATCAAAAAGACACAGCCACCCCAAAGTTTGGGACGGCTCTGTTTACAAGAACCTCATTTACGGTTAAGGTTCAATATCGCAGAAAGTGAAAAATGGATAAAGAAGTTGTGGTACTTACGTACAATGCAATATCACTCAGCAATGAAATCTATGTCATCAGGCCCGTAGAAGCATAATGAGTGGATTCAGGTATGATGATTCTAAGTGAAATAAGTCACACAGAAAAAGAAACATCATAAGATATCACTAATACACGGAATGTAAACTTGGCTACACAGGAACTGGATTACAAAACACAACAGGGTCTCAAATGTAGAAAACCAACTTATGCTTGCTTAAGGGGGAAGGTGAGTTGGGGTGCTGCATAAACCAGAGATTGAAATGAGCACAGATAAAGTTCCTTAAGCCAAACATGGAATAGACAAGAGCTACTCCTTGCTCAACGAAATGGACTCAACACCCCATATTAAACGCCTAAGAATGTACCTGACTACTAAGTACATTAAAACCTATGGATTGCTATGTCTCTGAAAGAGAATCAAGCATGTGTACAGGGGTATAAACGCAGCAGTGATAGGATTGGAGAGGTTCGGTGAGCAAATGAAGACCCTTTGAAGTCATATTGCATGGTACCCATTCCACGGGTCTCAATTCTCCAGGTTTAAGGGATTCTTCTTTCAGCTAAAACATGCATGTGGAACGCAGAGTATGATCAACCGTGTGATCGGGAGATGTGTTCCAATATGTCTCAGTTTTTGTCCCCTGGTACTCAGGTGCAAGATTCCAGATGCTTTACTAACACTCTCCCGACTTGGAGAGTCAGTGCCTTTAACCTCCTGTTTAGCCCAGTTTGCAATTTCTGCGGAAGATGAACAGGAATAGGGAGAACCAATGAGAGACTAGCTGGAGGTTTCTGGACGGGCAAATTTAACTCTCATTTCCCACCAGGAAGAGGAATTAACCAAAGGCTCAGCGTGCCGTGCCAGAGCCACATCAGGGCCTGAAGCTCTCATGTGGTGTTGTGGCCAGCTCACAAGAAAGCGAGTTGAAGAAAGGAGCTCAGGGGCACTGTAATTCACAAACCTGCAGAGTTATAAATGACAGCTATCGTCCAAAAATATACTGAAGTAAGGCTGCCAAGAGGACTTGAAAGCGGGGCAGAATTGCAGGAAACCGATTTCTGGAGGCAGACTGGAATTGCATTTAAAGCATAGGAAAAGAGGCAGAACGTCCACAATGATGCACTTGGCCAAAAGGGGCGTATGCATTTTTTCCTGAATATATTCAGGAAAAAACGCATACGCACTTTTTGGCCAACCAAGCAAGATTGCAAAGGAAATCTGCACTACAATGAAGTCTCACTTCCCCCCGGTCAAAAGGGCCATCTGAAAAAAGTGTAAAATACAGAAAGGCAGGACAGTCCATGGAGAACTGGGAGCCTTGTTATGGTGATGGGCGGGATGTAAATTGCCAACAGCCACTCGGGAGAAGTGTATGGTGTTTCCTGAAACATCTAAAAAACAAAGCAATGGAGCTTAGGGCACTTCCACTTATGGTCCTATAGCATATGGAAAATAAATCAAAAAGACACCCACCCCAAAGTTTGGGACGTCTCTGTATACAAGAACCTCGTTTACGGTACAAGTTCAAAATCACAGAAAGCGAAAAATGGATAAAGAAGTTGTGGTACTTACGTACAATGCAATATCACTCAGCAATGATATCTATGACTTCAGGCCCATAGCAGCATGAAGAGTGGATTCAGGTATGAAGATTCCTACTGAAATAAGTCACACAGAAAAAGAAACATCATAAGATATCACTAATACACGGAATGTAAACTTGGCTACACAGGAACTGAATTACAAAACAGAACAGGGTCTCAAATTTAGAAAACCAACTTATGCTTGCTTAAGGGTAAAGGTGAGTTGGGGTGCTGCATCAAACCAGAGATTGAAATGAGCACAGATAAAGTTCCTTAAGCCAAATATGGAATAGACAAGAGCTACTCCTTGCTCAACGAAATGGACTCAACACACCATATTAAACACCTAAGAATATACCTGACTAGTAAGTATCTTAAAACCTATGGATTGCTATGTCTCTGAAAGAAAATCAAGCGTGTGTACAGGGGCATAAACGCAGCAGTGATAGGATTGGAGAGGTTCGGTGAGCAAATGAAGACCCTTTGAAGTCATATTGCATGGTACCCATTCCACGGGTCTCAACTCTCCAGGTTTAAGGGATTCTTCCTTCAGCTAAAACATGCACGTGGAACCCAGAGTATGATCAACCGTGTGATCGGGAGACGTGTTCCAATATGTCTCAGTTCTCGTCCCCTGGTACTCGGGTGCAACATTCCAGACGCTTTACTAACACTCTCCCGACTTGGAGAGTCAGTGCCTTTAACCTCCTGTTTGGCCCAGTTTGCAATTTCTGCGGAAGATGAACAGGAATAGGGAGAACCAATGAGAGACTAGCTGGAGGTGTCTGGACGGGCAAATTTAACTCTCATTTCCCACCAGGAAGAGGAATTAACCAAAGGCTCAGCGTGCCGTGCCGGAACCAGATTAGGGCCTGAAGCAATCCTGCGGTGTTGCGGCCAGCTCACAAGAAAGCGAGTTGAAGAAAGGAGCTCAGGGGCACTGTAATTCACAAACCTGCAGAGTTATAAATGACAGCTATCGTCCAAAAATATACTGAAGTAAGGCTGCCAAGAGGACTTGAAAGCGGGGCAGAATTGCAGGAAACCGATTTCAGGAGGTAGACTGGAATTGCATTTAAAGCATAGGAAAAGAGGCAGAACGTCCAAAATGATGCACTTGGCCAAAAAGGGCGTATGCGTTTTTTCCTGAATATACGCATACGCCCTTTTTGGCCAACCAAGCAAGCTTGCAAAGGAAATCTGCACTACAATGAAGTCTCACTTCCCCCCGGTCAAAAGGGCCATCTGAAAAAAGTGTAAAATCCAGAAAGGCAGGACAGGCCATGGAGAACTGGGAGCCTTGTTACGCTGATGGGCGGGATGTAAATTGCCAAGAGCCACTCGGGAGAGTTGTATGGTGTTTCCTGAAACATCTAAAAAACAAAGCAACAGAGCCTAGGGCACTACCACTTATGGTCCTATAGCTTAGGGAAATTAAAATCAAAAAGACACAGCCACCCCAAAGTTTGGGATGGCTCTGTTTACAAGAACCTCGTTTACGGTACAAGTTCAATATCGCAGAAAGTGAAAAATGGATAAAGAAGTTGTCGTACTTACGTACAATGCAATATCACTCAGCAATGAAATCTATGTCATCAGGCCCGTAGCAGCATAATGAGTGGATTCAGGTATGATGATTCTAACTGAAATAAGTCACACAGAAAAAGAAACATCATAAGATATCACTAATACATGGGATGTAAACTTGGCTACACAGGAACTGGATTACAAAACAGAACAGGGTCTCAAATTTAGAAAACCAACTTATGCTTGCTTAAGGGGAAAGGTGAGTTGGGGTGCTGCATAAAACCAGAGATTGAAATGAGCACAGATAAAGTTCCTTAAGCCAAATATAGAATAGACAAGAACTACTCCTTGCTCAACGAAATGGACTCAACACCCCATATTAAAGGCCTAAGAATGTACCTGACTAGTAAGTATCTTAAAACCTATGGATTGCTATGTCTCTGAAAGAAAATCAAGCGTGTGTACAGGGGCATAAACGCAGCAGTGATAGGATTGGAGAGGTTCGGTGAGCAAATGAAAACCCTTTGAAGTCATATTGCATGGTACCCATTCCACGGGTCTCAACTCTCCAGGTTTAAGGGATTCTTCCTTCAGCTAAAACATGCACGTGGAACCCAGAGTATGATCAACCGTGTGATCGGGAGACGTGTTCCAATATGTCTCAGTTCTCGTCCCCTGGTACTCGGGTGCAACATTCCAGACGCTTTAATAACACTCTCCCGACTTGGAGAGTCAGTGCCTTTAACCTCCTGTTTGGCCCAGTTTGCAGTTTCTGCAGAAGATGAACAGGAATAGGGAGAACCAATGAGAGACTAGCTGGAGGTGTCTGGACGCGGAAAATTTAACTCTCATTTCCCACCAGGAAGAGGAATTAACCAAAGGCTCAGCGTGCCGTGCCGGAACCAGATTAGGGCCTGAAGCAATCCTGCGGTGTTGCGGCCAGCTCACAAGAAAGCGAGTTGAAGAAAGGAGCTCAGGGGCACTGTAATTCACAAACCTGCAGAGTTATAAATGACAGCTATCGTCCAAAAATATACTGAAGTAAGGCTGCCAAGAGCACTTGAAAGCGGGGCAGAATTGCAGGAAACCGATTTCAGGAGGTAGACTGGAATTGCATTTAAAGCATAGGAAAAGAGGCAGAACGTCCACAATGATGCACTTGGCAAAAAGGGCGTATGCGTTTTTTCCTGAATATATTCAGGAAAAAACGCATACGCGCTTTTTGGCCAACCAAGCAAGCTTGCAAAGGAAATCTGCACTACAATGAAGTCTCACTTCCCACCGGTCAAAAGGGCCATCTGAAAAAAGTGTAAAATCCAGAAAGGCAGGACAGGCCATGGAGAACTGGAAGCCTTGTTATGCTGATGGTCGGGATGTAAATTGCCAACAGCCACTAGGGAGAGGTGTATGGTGTTTCCTGAAACATCTAAAAAACAAAGCAACAGAGCCTAGGGCACTTCCACTTATGGTCCTATAGCTTAGGGAAATTAAAATCAAAAAGACACAGCCACCCCAAAGTTTGGGACGGCTCTGTTTACAAGAACCTCATTTACGGTTAAGTTTCAATATCGCAGAAAGTGAAAAATGGATAAAGAAGTTGTGGTACTTACGTACAATGCAATATCACTCAGCAATGAAATCTATGTCATCAGGCCCGTAGCAGCATAATGAGTGGATTCAGGTATGATGATTCTAACTGAAATAAGTCACACAGAAAAAGAAACATCATAAGATATCACTAATTCACGGAATGTAAACTTGGCTACACAGGAACTGGATTACAAATCAGAACAGGGTCTCAAATTTAGAAAACCAACTTATGCTTGCTTAAGCGAAAAGGTGAGTTGGTGTGCTGCATCAAACCAGAGATTGAAATGAGCACAGATAAAGTTCCTTAAGCCAAATATGGAATAGACAAGAACTACTCCTTGCTCAACGAAATGGACTCAACATCCCATATTAAACGCCTAAGAATGAACCTGACCAGTAAGTATCTTAAAACCTATGGATTGCTATGTCTCTGAAAGAAAATGAAGCATGTATACAGGGGCATAAACGAAGCAGTGATAGGATTGGAGAGGTTCAGTGAGCAAATGAAGACCCTTTGAAGTCATATTGCATGGTACCCATTCCACGGGTCTCAACTCTCCAGGTTTAAGGGATTCTTCCTTCAGCTAAAACATGCACGTGGAACCCAGAGTATGATCAACCGTGTGATTGGGAGACGTGTTCCAATATGTCTCAGATCTCGTCCCCTGGTACTCGGGTGCAACATTCCAGACGCTTTACTAACACTCTCCCGACTTGGAAAGTCAGTGCCTTTAACCTCCTGTTTGACCCATTTGCAATTTCTGCGGAAGATGAACAGGAATAGGGAGAACCAATGACAGACTAGCTGGAGGTGTCTGGACAGGAAAATTTAACTCTCATTTCCCACCAGGAAGAGGAATTAACCAAAGGCTCAGCGTGCCGTGCCGGAACCAGATTAGGGCCTGAAGCAATACTGCGGTGTTGCGGCCAGCTCCCAAGAAAGCGAGTTGAAGAAAGGAGCTCAGGGGCACTGTAATTCACAAACCTGCAGAGTTATAAATGACAGCTATCATCCAAAAATATACTGAAGTAAGGCTGCCAAGAGTACTTGAAAGCGGGGCAGAATTGCAGGAAACCGATTTCAGGAGGTAGACTGGAATTGCATTTAAAGCATAGGAAAAGAGGCAGAACGTCCACAATGATGCACTTGGCCAAAAAGGGCGTATGCGTTTTTTCCTGAATATATTCAGGAAAAAACGCATACGCCCTTTTTGGCGAACCAAGCAAGCTTGCAAAGGAAATCTGCACTACAATGAAGTCTCACTTCCCCCCGGTCAAAAGGGCCATCTGAAAAAAGTGTAAAATCCAGAAAGGCAGGACAGGCCATGGAGAACTGGGAGCCTTGTTATGCTGATGGGCGGGATGTAAATTGCCAACAGCCACTCGGTAGAGGTGTATGGTGTTTCCTGAAACATCTAAAAAACAAAGCAACAGAGCCTAGGGCACTTCCACTTATGGTCCTATAGCTTAGGGAAATTAAAATCAAAAAGACACAGCCACCCCAAAGTTTGGGACGGCTCTGTTTACAAGAACCCCGTTTATGGTACAAGTTCAATATCGCAGAAACTGAAAAATGAATAAAAATTTTGGTACTTACGTACAATGCAATATCACTCAGCAATGAAATCTATGTCATCAGGCCCGTAGCAGCATAATCAGTGGATTCAGGTATGATGATTCTAACTGAAATAACTCACACAGAAAAAGAAACATCATAAGATATCACTAAAACACGGAATGTAAACTTGGCTACACAGGAACTGATTACAAAACAAAACAGGGTCTCAAATTTAGAAAACCAACTTATGCTTACTTAAGGGGAAAGGTGAGTTGGGGTGCTGCATAAAACAAGAGATTGAAATGAGCACAGATAATGTTCCTTAAGCTAAATATGGAATACACAAGAGCTACTCCTTGCTCAACGAAATGGACTCAACACACCATATTAAACGCCTAAGAATGTACCTGACTAGTAAGTATCTTAAAACCTATGGATTGCTATGTCTCCGAAAGAGAATCAAGCATGTGTACAGGGTCATAAATGTAGCAGTGATAGGATTGGAAAGGTTCGGTGAGCAAATGAAGACCCTTTGAAGTCATATTGCATGGTACCCATTCCACAGGTCTCAACTCTCCAGGTTTAAGGGATTCTGCCTTCAGCTAAAACATGCATGTGGAACCCAGAGTATGATCAACCGTGTGATCGGGAGACGTGTTCCGATATGTCTCAGGTCTCGTCCCCTGGTATTCGGGTGCAACATTCCAGACGCTTTACTAACACTCTCCCGACTTGGAGAGTCAGTGCCTTTAACCTCCTGTTTGGCCCAGTTTGCAATTTCTGCGGAAGATGAACAGGAATAGGAGAACCAATGAGAGACTAGGTGGAGGTGTCTGGACGGGCAAATTTAACTCTCATTTCCCACCAGGAAGAGGAATTAACCAAAGGCTCTGCGTGCCGTGTCGGAACCAGATTAGGGCCTGAAGCAATCCTGCGGTGTTGCGGCCAACTCACAAGAAAGCGAGTTGAAGAAAGGAGCTCAGAGACACTGTAATTCACAAACCTGCAGAGTTATAAATGACAGCTATCGTCCAAAAATATACTGAAGTAAGGCTGCCAAGAGGACTTGAAAGCGGGGCAGAATTGCAGGAAACCGATTTCAGGAGGTAGACTGGAATTGCATTTAAAGCATAGGAAAAGCGGCAGAACGTCCACAATGATGCAGTTGGCCAAGAAGTGCATATGCGTTTTCTCCTGAATATATTCAGGAAAAAACGCATACGCCCTTTTTGGCCAACCAAGCAAGCTTGCAAAGGAAATCTGCACTACAATGTAGTCTCACTTCCCCCCGGTCAAAAGGGCCATCTGAAAAAAGTGTAAAATCCAGAAAGGCAGGACAGGCCATGGAGAACTGGGAGCCTTGTTATGCTGATGGTCGGGATGTAAATTGCCAACAGCCACTCGGAAGAAGTGTATGGTGCTTCCTTAAACATCTAAAAAACATAGCAGCGGAGCCTAGGGCACTTCCACTTATGGTCCTATAGCTTAGGGAAATTAAAATCAAAAAGACACAGCCACCCCAAAGTTTGGGATGGCTCTGTTTACAAGAACCTCGTTTACGGTACAAGTTCAATATCGCAGAAAGTGAAAAATGGATAAAGAAGTTGTGGTACTTACGTACAATGCAATATCACTCAGCAATGAAATCTACGTCATCAGGCCCGTAGCAGCATAATGAGTGGATTCAGGTATGATGATTCTACCTGAAATAAGTCACACAGAAAAAGAAACATCATAAGATATCACTAATACACGGAATGTAAACTTGGCTACACAGGAACTGGATTACAAAACAGAAGAGGGTCTCAAATTTAGAAAACCAACTTATGCTTGCTTAAGGGGAAAGGTGAGTTGGGGTGCTGCATCAAACCAGAGATTGAAATGAGCACAGATAAAGTTCCTTAAGCCAAATATGGTATAGACTAGAATGACTCCTTGCTCAACGAAATGGACTCAACACCCCATATTAAACGCCTAAGAATGTACCTGACTAGTAAGTATCTTAAAACCTATGCACTGCTATGTCTCTGAAAGAAAATCAAGCGTGTGTACAGGGGCATAAACGCAGCAGTGATAGGATTGGAGAGGTTCGGTGAGCAAATGAAGACCCTTTGAAGTCATATTGCATGGTACCCATTCCACGGGTCTCAACTCTCCAGGTTTAAGGGATTCTGCCTTCAGCTAAAACATGCATGTGGAACCCAGAGTATGATCAACCATGTGATCGGGAGACGTGTTCCAATATGTCTCAGTTCTCGTCCCCTGGTACTCGGGTGCAACATTCCAGACGCTTTACTAACACTCTCCCGACTTGGAGAGTCAGTGCCTTTAACCTCCTGTTGACCCAGTTTGCAATTTCTGCGGAAGATGAACAGGAATAGGAGAACCAATGATAGACTAGCTGGAGGTGTCTGGACGGGCAAATTTAACTCTCATTTCCCACCAGGAAGAGGAATTAACCAAAGGCTCAGCGTGCCGTGTCGGAACCAGATTAGTGCCTGAAGCAATCCTGCGGTGTTGCGGCCAGCTCACTAGAAAGCGAGTTGAAGAAAGGAGCTCAGGGGAACTGTAATTCACAAACCTGCAGAGTTATAAATGACAGCTATCGTCCAAAAATATACTGAAGTAAGGCTGCCAAGAGAACTTGAAAGCGGGGCAGAATTGCAGGAAACTGATTTCAGGAGGTAGACTGGAATTGCATTTAAAGCATAGGAAAAGAGGCAGAAGGTCCACAATGATGCACTTGGCCAAAAAGAGCGTATGCGTTTTTTCCTGAATATATTCAGGAAAGAACGCATAGGCCATTTTTGGCCAACCAAGCAAGCTTGCAAAGGAAATCTGCACTACAATGAAGTGTCACTTCCCCCCAGTCAAAAGGGCCATCTGAAAAAAGTGTAAAATCCAGAAAGGCAGGACAGGCCATGGAGAACTGGGAGCCTTGTTATGCTGATGGGCGGGATGTAAATTGCCAACAGCCACTTGGGAAAAGTGTATGGTGTTTCCTGAAACATCTAAAAAACAAAGCAACAGAGCCTTGGGCACTTCCACTTATGGTCCTATAGCTTAGGGAAATTAAAATCAAAAAGACACAGCCACCCCAAAATTTGGGACGGCTCTGTTTACAAGAACCTCGTTTAAGGTGCAAGTTCAATATCGCAAAAAGTGAAAACTGGATAAAGAAGTTGTGGTACTTACGAAAAATGCAATATCACTCAGCAATGAAATCTATGTCATCAGGTCCGTAGCAGCATAATGAGTGGATTAAGGTATGATGATTCTAACTGAAATAAGTCACACAGAAAAAGAAACATCATAAGATATCACTAATAAACGGAATGTAAACTTGGCTACACAGGAACTGGATTACAAAACAGAACAGGGTCTCAAATTTAGAAAACCATCTTATGCGTGCTTAAGGGGAAAGGTGAGTTGGGGTGCTGCCTAAAACCAGAGATTGAAATGAGCATAGATAAAGTTCCTCAAGTCAAATACGGAATAGACAAGAGCTACTCCTTGCTCAACGAAATGGACTCAACACCCCATATTAAACGCCTAAGAATGTACCTGACTAGTAAGTTTCTTAAACCCTATGGATTGCTATGTCTCCGAAAGAGAATCAAGCGTGTGTAAGAGGCATAAACGCAGCAGTGATAGGATTGGAGAGGTTCGGTGACCAAATGAAGACCCTTTGAAATCATATTGCATCGTACCCATTCCACGGGTCTCAACTCTCCAGGTTAAGGGATTCTTCCTTCAGCGAAAACAGGCATATGGAACCCAGAGTATGATCAACCGTGTGATCGGGAGACGTGTTCTAATATGTCTCAGTTTTCGTCCCCTGGTACTCGGGTTCAACATTCCAGACGCTTTCCTAACACTCTACCGACTTGGAGAGTCAGTGCCTTTAAACTCCTGTATGGCCCAGTTTGCAATTTCTGCGGAATATGAACAGGAATAGGGAGAACCAATGAGAGACTAGCTGGAGGTGTCTGGAAGGGCAAATTTAACTCTCATTTCCCACCAGGAAAAGGAATTAACCAAAGGCTCAGAGTGCCGTGCCGGAACCAGATTAGGGCCTGAAGCAATCCTGCGGTGTAGCGGCCAGCTCACAAGAAAACGAGTTGAAGAAAGGAGCTCAGGGGCACTGTAATTCACAAACCTGCAGAGTTATAAATGACAGCTATCGTCCAAAAATATTCTGAAGTAAGGCTGTCAAGAGGACTTGAAAGCGGGGCAGAATTGCAGGAAAACGATTTCAGGAGGTAGACTGGAATTGCATTTAAAGCATAGGAAAAGAGGCAGAATGTCCACAGTGATGCACTTGGCCAAAAACGGCGTATGCGATTTTTCCTGAATATATTCAGGAAAAAAAGTATACGCCCTTTTAGGCCAAACAAGCAAGCTTGCAAAGGAAATCTGCACTACAATGAAGTCTCACTTCTCCCCAGTCAAAAGGGCAATCTGAAAAAAGTGTAAAATCCAGAAAGGCAGGACAGGCCATGGAGAACTGGGAGCCTTGTCATGCTGATGGGCTGGATGTAAATTGCCAAGAGCCACTCGGGAGAAGTGTATGGTGTTTCCTGAAACATCTAATAAACAAAGCAACAGAGCCTAGGGCACTTCCACTTATGGTCCTATAGCTTAGGGAAATTAAAATCAAAAAGACACAGCCACCCCAAAGTTTGGGACGGCTCTGTTTACAAGAACCTCGTTTATGGTACAAGTTTAATATCACAGAAAACGAAAAATGGATAAAGAAGTTGTGGTACTTACGTACAATGCAATATCACTCAGCAATGAAAACTATGTCATCAGGCCAGTAGCAGCATAATGAGTGGATTCAGGTATGATGATTCTAACTGAAATAAGTCACACAGAAAAAGAAACATCATAAGATATCACTAATACACGGAATGTAAATTTGGCTACACAGGAACTGGATTACAAAACAGAACAGGGTCTCAAATTTAGAAAACCAACTTATGCTTGCTTAAGGGGAAAGGTGAGTTGGGGTGCTGCATAAAACCAGAAATTGAAATGAGCACAGATAATGTTCTTTAAGTCAAAAATGGAATAGACAAGAGCTACTCCTTGCTCAACGAAATGGACTCAACACCCCATATTAAACGCCTAAGAATGTACCTGACTAGTAAGTATCTTAAAACATATGGATTGCTATGTCTCCGAAAGAGAATCAAGCGTGTGTACAGGGGCATAAACCTAGCAGTGATAGGATTGGAGAGGTTCGGTGAGCAAATGAAGACCCTTTGAAGTCATATTGCATGGTACCCATTCCACGGGTCTCAACTCTCCAGGTTTAAGGGATTCTGCCTTCAGCTAAAACATGCATGTGGAACCCAGAGTATGATCAACCGTGTGATCGGGAGACGTGTTCCAATATGTCTCAGTTCTTGTCCCCTGGTACTCGGGTGCAACATTCCAGACGCTTTACTAAGACTCTCCCGACTTGGAGAGTCAGTGCCTTTAACCTCCTGTTTGGCCCAGTTTGGAATTTCTGCGGAAGATGAACAGGAATAGGGAGAACCAATGAGAGACTAGCTGGAGGTGTCTGGACGGGCAAATTTAACTCTCATTTCCCACCAGGAAGAGGAATTAACCAAAAGCTCAGTGTGCCGTGCCGCAACCAGATTAGGGCCTGAAGCAATCCTGCGGTGTTGCGGCCAGCTCACAAGAAAGTGAGTTGAAGAAAGGAGCTCAGGGACACTATAATTCACAAACCTGTAGAGTTATAAATGACAGCTATCGTCCAAAAATATACTGATGTAAGGCTGCCAAGAGGACTTGAAAGTGGGGCAGAATTGCAGGAAACCGATTTCAGGAGGTAGACTGGAATTGCATTTAAAGCATAGGAAAAGAGGCAGAACGTCCACAATGATGCACTTGGCCAAAAAGGTCGTATGCGTTTTTTCCTGAATATATTCAGGAAAAAACGCATACGCCCTTTTTGGCCAACCAAGCAAGCTTGCAAAGGAAATCTGCACTACAATGAAGTCTCACTTCCCCCGGTCAAAAGGGCCACCTGAAAAAAGTGTAAAATCCAGAAAGGCAGGACAGGCCATGGAGAACTGGGAGCCTTGTTATGCTGATGGGCGGGATGTAAATTGCCAATAGCCACTCGGGAGAAGTGTATGGTGTTTCCTGAAACATCTAGAAAACCAAGCAACAGAGCCTAGGGCACTTCCACTTATGGTCCTATAGCTTACGGAAATTAAAATCAAAAAGACACAGCCACCGCAAAGTTTGGGACAGCTCTGTTTACAAGAACCTCGTTTACGGTACAAGTACAATACTGCAGAAAGCGAAAAATGGATAAAGAAGTTGTGGTACTTACGTACAATGCAATATCACTCAGCAATGAAATCTATGTCATCAGGCCCGTAGCAGCATAATGAGTGGATTCAGGTATGATGATTCTACCTGAAGTAAGTCACACAGAAATAGAAACATCATAATTTATCACTAATACACGGAATGTAAACTTGGATACACAGGAACTGGATTACAAAACAGAACAGGGTCTCAAATTTAGAAAACCAACTTATGCTTGCTTAAGGGGAAAGGTGAGTTGGGGTGCTGCATAAAACCAGAGATTGAAATGAGCACAGATAAAGTTCCTTAAGCCAAATATGGAATAGACAAGAGCTACTCCTTCCTCAACGAAATGGACTCAACACCCCATATTAAACGCCTAAGAATGTACCTGACGAGTAAGTATCTTAAAACCTATGGATTGCTATGTCTCTGAAAGAGAATCAAGCGTGTGTCCAGGGGCATAAACGCAGCAGTGATAGGATTGGAGAGGTTCGGTGAGCAAATGAAGACCCTTTGAAGTCATATTGCATGGTACCCATTCCACGGGTCTCAACTCTCCAGGTTTAAGGGATTCTTCCTTCAGCTAAAACATGCATGTGGAAACCAGAGTATGATCAACCGTGTGATCGGGAGACGTGTTCCAATATATCTCAGTTCTCGTCCCCTGGTACTCGGGTGCAACATTCCAGACGCTTTACTAACACTCTCCCGACTTGGAGAGTCAGTGCCTTTCACCTCCTGTTTGGCCCAGTTTGCAATTTCTGCGGAAGATGAACAGGAATAGGGAGAACCAATGAGCGACTAGCTGGAGGTGTCTGGACGGGCAAATTTAACTCTCATTCCCACCAGGAAGAGGAATTAACCAAAGGCTCAGCGTGCCGTGCCGGAACCAGATTAGGGCCTGAAGCAATCCTGCGGTGTTGTGGCCAGCTCACAAGAAAGCGAGTTGAAGAAAGGAGCTCAGGGGCACTGTAATTCACAATCCTGCAGAGTTATAAATGACAGCTATCGTCCAAAAATATACTGAAGTAAGGCTGCCAACAGAACTTGAAAGCGGGGCAGAATTGCAGGAAACCGATTTCAGGAGGTAGACTGCAATTGCATTTAAAGCATAGGAAAAGAGCAGAACGTCCGCAATGATGCACTTGGCCAAAAAGGGCGTATGCGTTTTTTCCTGAATATATTCAGGAAAAAACGCATACGCCCTTTTTGGCCAACCAAGTAAGCTCGCAAAGGAAATCTGCACTACAATGCAGTCTCACTTCCCCCTGGTCAAAAGGGCCATCTGAAAAATGTGTAAAATCCAGAAAGGCAGGACAGGCCATGGAGAACTGGGAGCCTTGTTATGCTGATGGGCGGGATGTAAATTGCCAACAGCCACTAGGGAGAGGTGTATGGTGTTTCCTGAAACATCTAAAAAACAAAGCAACAGAGCCTAGGGCACTTCCACTTATGGTCCTATAGCTTAGGGAAATTCAAATCAAAAAGACACAGCCACCCCAAAATTTGGGATGGATCTCTTTAAAAGAACCTGGTTTATGGTACAAGCTAAATATCGCAGAAAGTGAAAAATGCATAAAGAAGCTGTGGTACTTACGTACAATGCAATATCACTCAGCAATGAAATCTATGTCATCAGGCCCGTAGCAGCATAATGAGTGGATTCAGGTATGATGATTCTAACTGAAATAAGTCACACAGAAAAAGAAACATCATAAGATATCACTAATACACGGAATGTAAACTTGGGTACCCAGGAACTGGATTACAAAACAGAACAGGGTCTCAAATTTAGAAAACCAACTTATGCTTGCTTAAGGGGAAAGGTGAGTTGGGGTGCTGCACAAAACCAGAGATTGAAATGAGCACAGATAAAGTTCCTTAAGCCAAATATGGAATAGACAAGAGCTACTCCTTGCTCAACAAAATGGACGCAACACCCCATATTAAACGCCTAAGAATGTACCTGACTTGTAAGTATCTTAAAACCTATGGATTGCTATGTCTCTGAAAGAGAATCAAGCGTGTGTACAGGGGCATAAACGCAGCCGTGATAGGATTGGAGAGGTTCGGTGAGCAAATGAAGACCCTTTGAAGTCATATTGCATGGTACCCATTCCACGGGTCTCAACTCTCCAGGTTTATGGGATTCTTCCTTCAGCTAAAACATCCATGTGGAACCCAGAGTATGATCAACCGTGTGATCGGGAGACGTGTTCCAATATGTCTCAGTTCTCGTCCTCTGGTACTCGGGTGCAACATTCCAGACGCTTTACTAACACTCTCCCGACTTGGAGAGTCAGTGCCTTTAACCTCCTGTTTGGCCCAGTTTGCAATTTCTGCGGAAGTTTAACAGGAATAGGGAGAACCAATGAGAGAGTAGCTGGAGGTGTCTGGACGGGCAAATTTAACTCTCATTTCCCACCAGGAAGAGGAATTAACCAAAGGCTCAGCATGCCGTGCCACAACCAGATTAGGGCCTGAAGCAATCCTGCGGTGTTGCGGCCAGCTCACAAGAAAGCGAGTTGAAGAAAGGAGCTCAGCGGCACTGTAATTCACAAACATGCAGAGCTATAAATGACAGCTATCGTCCAAAAATATACTGAAGTAAGGCTGCCAAGAGGACTTGAAAGCGGGGCAGAATTGCAGGAAACCGATTTCAGGAGGTAGACTGGAATTGCATTTAAAGCATAGGAAAAGAGGCAGAACGTCCACAATGATGCACTTGGCCAAAAAGGGCGTATGCGTTTTTTCCTGAATATATTCGGGAAAAAAAGCATACGCCCTTTTTGGCCAACCAAGCAAGCTTGCAAAGGAAATCTGCACTACAATGAAGTCTCACTTCCCCCCGGACAAAAGGGCCATCTGAAAAAAGTGTAAAATCCAGAAAGGCAGGACAGGCCATGGAGAACTGGGAGCCTTTTTATGCTGATGGGCGGGATGTAAATTGCCAACAGCCACTGGGGAGAAGTGTATGGTGTTTCCTGAAACATCTAAAAAACAAAGCAACAGAGCCTAGGGCACTTCCACTTATGGTCCTATAGCTTAGGGAAATTAAAATCAAAAAGACACAGCCACCCCAAAGTTTGGGACGGCTCTGTTTACAAGAACCTCGTTTACGGGACAAGTTCAATATCGCAGAAAGCGAAAAATGGATAAAGAAGTTGTGATAGTTACGTACAATGCAATATCACTCAGCAATGAAATCTATGTCATCAGGCCCGAAGCAGCATAATGAGTGGATTCAGGTATGATGATTCTAACTGAAATAAGTCACACAGAAAAAGAAACATCATAAGATATCACTAATACACGGAATGTAAACTTGGCTACACAGGAACTGGATTACAAAACAGAACAGGGTCTCAAATTTAGAAAACCAACTTATGCTTGCTTAAGGGGAAAGGTGAGTTGGGGTGCTGCATAAAACCAGAGATTGAAATGAGCACAGATAAAGTTCCTTAAGCCAAATATGGAATAGACAAGAGCTACTCCTTGCTCAACGAAATGGACTCAACACCCCATATTAAACGCCTAAGAATGTACCTGACTAGTAAGTATCTTAAAAGCTATGGATTGCTATGTCTCCGAAAGAGATTCAAGCATGTGTACAGGGGCACAAACCTAGCACTGATAGGATTGGAGAGGTTCGGTGAGCAAATGAAGACCCTTTGAAATCATATTGCATGGTACCCATTCCACGGGTCTCAACTCTCCAGGTTTAAGGGATTCTGCCTTCAGCTAAAACATGCATGTGGAACCCAGAGTACGATCAACCGTGTGATCAGGAGACGTGTTCCAATATGTCTCAGTTCTCGTCACCTGGTACTCGGGTGCAACATTCCAGACGCTTTACTAACACTCTCCCGACTTGGAGAGTCAGTGCCTTTAACCTCCTGTTTGGCCCAGTTTGCAATTTCTGCGGAAGATGAACAGGAATAGGGAGAATCAATGAGAGACTAGCTGGAGGTGTCTGGACGGGCAAATTTAACTCTCATTTCCCACCAGGAAGAGGAATTAACCAAAGGCTCAGCGTGCCGTGCCGCAACCAGATTAGGGCCTGAAGCAATCCTGTGGTGTTGCGGCCAGCTCACAAGAAAGCGAGTTGAAGAAAGGAGCTCAGGGGCACTGTAATTCACAAACCTGCAGAGTTATAAATGACAGCTATCGTCCAAAAATATACTGAAGTAAGGCTGCCAAGAGGACTTGAAAGCGGGGCAGAATTGCAGGAAACCGATTTCAGGAGGTAGACTGCAATTGCATTTAAAGCATAGGAAAAGAGCAGAACGTCCACAATGATGCATTTGGCCAAAAAGGGCGTATGCGTTTTTTCCTGAATATATTCAGGAAAAAACGCATACGCCCTTTTTGGCCAACCAAGCAAGCTCGCAAAGGAAATCTGCACTACAATGAAGTCTCACTTCCCCCTGGTCAAAAGGGCCATCTGAAAAAAGTGTAAAATCCAGAAAGGCAGGACAGGCCATGGAGAACTGGGAGCCTTGTTATGCTGATGGGCGGGATGTCAATTGCCAACAGCCATTCGGGAGAAGTGTATGGTGTTTCCTGAAACATCTAAAAAACAAAGCAACAGAGCTTAGGGCACTTCCACTTATGGTCCTATAGCTTAGGGAAATTAAAATCAAAAAGACACAGCCACCCCAAATTTTGGGACAGCTCTGTTTACAAGAACCTCGTTTACGGTACAAGTTTAATATCACAGAAAGCGAAAAATGGATGAAGAAGTTGTGGTACTTACGTACAATGCAATATCACTCAGCAATGAAATCTATGTCATCAGGCCCGTAGCAGCATAATGAGTGGATTCAGGTATGATGATTCTAACTGAAATAAGTCACACAGAAAAAGAAACATCATAAGTTATCACTAATACACGGAATGTAAACTTAGCTACAGAGGAACTGGATTACAAATCAGAACAGGGTCTCAAATTTAGAAAACCAACTTATGCTTTCTTAAGCAAAAAGGTGAGTTGGGGTGCTGCATCAAACCAGAGATTGAAATGAGCACAGATAAAGTTCCTTAAGCCAAATATGGAATAGACAAGAGCTACTCCTTGCTCAACGAAATGGACTCAACACCCCATATTAAACGCCTAAGAATGTACCTGACTAGTAAGTATCTTAAAACCTATGGATTGCTATGTCTCTGAAAGAGAATGAAGCGTGTATACAGGGGCATAAACGCAGCAGTGATAGGATTGGAGAGGTTCGGTGAGCAAATGAAGACCCTTTGAAGTCATATTGCATGGTACCCATTCCACGGGTCTCAACTCTCCAGGTTTAAGGGATTCTTCCTTCAGCTAAAACATGCATGTGGAACCCAGAGTATGATCCACCGTGTGATCGGGAGACGTTTTCAAATGTGTCTCAGTTCTCGTCCCCTGGTACTCGGGTGCAACATTCCAGACTCTTTACTAACACTCTCCCGACTTGGAGAGTCAGTGCCTTTAACCTCCTGTTTGGCCCATTTGCAATTTCTGCGGAAGATGAACAGGAATAGGGAGAACCAATGAGAGACTAGCTGGAGGTGTCTGGACGGGCAAATTTAACTCTCATTTCCCACCAGGAAGAGGAATTAACCAAAGGCTCAGCGTGCCGTGCCAGAACCAGATTAGGGCCTGAAGCAATCCTGCGGTGTTGCGGCCAGCTCACAAGAAAGCGAGTTGAAGAAAGGAGCTCAGGGACACTGTAATTCACAAACCTGCAGAGTTATAAATGACAGCTATCGTCCAAAAATATACTGAAGTAAGGCTGCCAAGAGGACTTGAAAGCGGGGCAGAATTGCAGGAAACCGATTTCAGGAGGTAGACTGCAATTGCATTTAAAGCATAGGAAAAGAGCAGAACGTCCACAATGATGCATTTGGCCAAAAAGGGCGTATGCGTTTTTTCCTGAATATATTCAGGAAAAAACGCATACGCCCTTTTTGACCAACCAAGCAAGCTCGCAAAGGAAATCTGCACTACAATGAAGTCTCACTTCCCCCTGGTCAAAAGGGCCATCTGAAAAAAGTGTAAAATCCAGAAAGGCAGGACAGGCCATGGAGAACTGGGAGCCTTGTTATGCTGATGGGCGGGATGTCAATTGCCAACAGCCATTCGGGAGAAGTGTATGGTGTTTCCTGAAACATCTAAAAAACAAAGCAGCGGAGCATAGGGCACTTCCACTTATGGTCCTATAGCTTACGGAAATTAAAATCAAAAAGACACAGCCACCCCAAAGTTTGGGATGGCTCTGTTTACAAGATCCTCGTTTACAGTACAAGTTCAATATCGCAGAAAGTGAAAAATGGATAAAGAAGTTGTGGTACTTACGTAAAATGCAATATCACTCAGCAATGAAATCTATGTCATCAGGCCCGTAGCAGCATAATGAGTGGATTCAGGTATGATGATTCTAACTGAAATAAGTCACACAGAAATATAAACATCATAAGATATCACTAATACACGGAATGTAAACTTGGCTACACAGGAACTGGATTACAAAGCAGAACAGGGTCTCAAGTTTAGAAAACCAACTTATGCTTGCTTAAGGGGGAAGGTGAGTTGGGGTGCTGCCTAAAACCAGAGTTTGACATTAGCACAGATACTGTTCCATAAGCCAAATATGTAATAGACAAGACCTACCCCTTGCTCAACAAAATGGACTCAACAATGAGGTATCACCTTACAGCTGATAGAATGGGCATCATCAGAAAATCTACAAACAAAAAATGCTGGAAAGGGTGTGGAGAAAAGGATCCCTCTTCCACTATTGTTGGGAATATAAATTGATACAGTCACTGGAGAACAATATGGTGTTCTTAAGAAACTAACAATAGAATTACCATATGATACAGTAATCCCAGTACTGGACATATACGCAGACAAAACCATAAATCAAAAAGAGACATTCACCGCAATGTTCATTGCATCACTATTTACAATATCGAGGTAATGGAAGCAACCTAAATGCCCACAGACAGACGAATGCATAAAGCTGTGGTACATATATAAAATGGAATATTACTAAGCCATGAAAAGGAATGAAATTGGGTCATTTGTAGAGACGTCGATGGGTCTAGAGACTGTCATACAGAGTGAAGTAAGTCAGAAAGAGAAAAACAAATCTTGTATATTCATGCATATATGTGGAACCTAGAAAAACTGTACAGATTAACCATTTTGCAAGGCATAAATAGAGCAACAGATGTAGACAACAAATGTATGGACAACAAGGGGGGAAAGCTGTTGGGGGGGTGGTGGTGGGAGGAGTTGAGAGACTGGGATTGGCATGTATACATTTATATGTATAAAATAGATAACCAATAAGAACCTGCTGTATAAAAATATAAAATAAAATTCAAAATTGAAAAGAAATAAAATTTAAAAAATAAAACAGAAAAAACAATTATTCCCTTCACATACATGTATTTATATGAATAAATTATTTCCATGCTTATATCTGTAAATACAAAAAAGAGGAATAAAATCTACCTTGAACCAAAAATGAAAAAGAGAAAAAAAACACAGAACCCACCAGTTCCACAGAGGAAAACCGTATCAGGGCACTTGCTCCAGTTGTAAACAATTCTGAAGTTGGTCAGTGGTGGGGAATCGTCTCCCATTCAGCCAGCAGCCCCCACGCAACAAGCGTCCTCATTGCAAAGCTGGGGCACCGTGCCGAGGCATCTGTGAGTAAACGTGAGTTGAGCCCCAGGCCAGTTGCTGCTGAACTATTCCCACCCATCCCAAGTAAAACACCTGAATATATACAAGGACTTGAAAGCCTAGAGGAAGGGCCATAGAGCCACATGAGTGACAGCATGCCGGCCGACTTGGTGCCTGCAGGCCAGCCAGGATGGTCCTGGCCCTGGGTGCTCTTCTGGAAGATTTCCATTTCCCTGCCTGAGATACCCGTCCTGTCCCTGCCCCCACTGCTTTTTTCCTTCCTCACCTCTGCCCAGGGAGAAATTCCAGCAGCAGGTATGGGTGACACATCCTCTTCTTTAGCAGGTGGCAGCCTGGCAACTGCTGCAGAAAGTCCAGCAGAGCCCCACTCACACTGGGCCACCCACAAAGCCGTGGCCTCTCACTCCCTCCCACCAGCCCAGCCCCGAGACTGCTGACAGGGCAGAGAAAATGGCGTCAGGCACGGCTGCAGGGGCTCTTGCTGCCTGGAGTGGTATTTATATTGATCTCAACCCAGGCACACCTGGGAAGGGCTGGCCGGCATGGTAAGGCTGCCCAGCTCAGCCAATCATCACCCCTCAGGGGCTCACAGTTGCAGAAAATGGAACTTGCTGAACCGGCCAGGTCCAAGGAACAGGTGTGGGCTCCTGAGAGTCAGGATAGACAAGGGGCTGCAGCTTTGGCTTGTTTTCTAATCATTTTATCTGGCCCATGAGTGGGAGACAACTTCAAGAAAACCCTCTCCTAATGAGAGGAACCCAGGAGTCAGGGAGAGGAGGAATGGGTGGTGGTTGGAGACAGAGGCCTGGTGCCCTGGGTGCAGTGGAAGTCTCTAGAAGACCAGGTGGAGGGAGGCCGCACAGAGTGATGCCCAGGGTCACAGACCTGTCGCAGCTGCTGTTTGTTAGTTCAAGTCCTGCTCTGAGGTGCTCTGTGTCAGCTCTGAGCGACAGGTGAGCTGGGGGTGCTCTGCAATGAGGGCTATGTGCACGGTTCCTGTGTGCCCAGCCCTGCCACGGGACCTGCAAGGGTAGCTCTGTATCCTGGGAGGGGCCTGACCACGAGAGCCCCGTGGGCTGGGGTGGGGGGTGGGGTACCTGCCCAGGTGAGCTCCATATTCTGGGATTGGTCTGACCACGAGAGCCCCATGGGCTGCTGGGGACCTGGTAAAGGATGTCAGGACAGTCAGTGAAGCCACCGAGGATATACCTCCAGTTGCTCCTAATTCCTACACCCTGCTGGTCATTCTACCAACCACCAGGACATGGTATTCTGTATTAGTCTTCAATGATGCCTTCTTTTGTATTCCATTAGTCCCAGAGTCACAAGAAATTTTGGCTTGTGAGTGGCAGGACTCAACATACAACTAAAACAATACTTCCGGGCCGTCTTGCCCCAAGGGTTCAAAAATTCCCACACTATCTTTGGGGAAACCTTAGCTAAAGACCTAAAAGTTCTACCTCTGGAAAAGGAAACCCTCCTTCAGTACTCAGACGACATTCTGATTGCCAGCCCTACTAAGGAGGCCTCTGAACTACCAAGCCAATAAAGGATAGAAGTTGTCCAAGAAAAAGCTCAAATATCACAGACTGCAGTGACCTGCCTGGGCTTCATTCTCACAGAAGGTCGGAGAAGCCCATCCCAGGAAAGGGAAGAAACCATTTTCGGCCTTACCCCTTTCTAAAACTAGAAGACAGCTTAGGGGTTCCTGGGGAGGCCAGGGTTTGCTGCTTCTGGATCCCTAACTACAGTCTACTAGCTGGGCCTCTATATGAAACACTGAAAGGAAAAGATGATGATCCTTTTGAATAGAATCCAGAAGTGGCCTTTCAAGAATGGAAAGAGCAGTCAATTCAGACCCTTGCCCTGGAACTCCCTAATTTAGCTAAACCCTTTGACCTTTACATTCCCGGTGAAAGGCGAATCGCCATTGGAGAATTAGTGCAAAAACTGGGACCACTTGAAATGGAACAATGCAAGAATGCCATCCAGGTAGGATAAACTACGGTCACCAAGGGGCTTGGCCCACTGCCGCATCTGGCCAAGATACTGGCGGTATCTAAAAACCTGGAAATCAGCAGCCCAAAAGGCCTCCTCCCTCCTAAGGGAAAAGGACCCCACGTGGTGATCCTAACCACCAACCATGCCCTGAAGTTGCAGGGTTTGCTCCGTGGGCACACCAACCTCGAGTGAGGAGACCCTCCAACTCCAACATCCAGAGAGATAACCGGGGGCAACAGGGCACCATGACGACTCGTGTGAACATCACTTGACCTGGAGTTTCTCTCATAAAACAACAAGAGTGTGTCCCAAAAGAGTAGACTACTGCTTGCAGGACTTACTGCACCCAGAGGGGAGCTAGTAATCTTGGCGGGGGAACCGTATATCACACTGTCACCATAGAAAAGCCTACAGACACCGTGATGATGGTGGCCAATAAGACTGGCTGGACTCCTGTTTACTTCAAAAGGCTGTTGACTCAGTGGCCATCATGGTCCTTGATCACCACTGACCCTGGACTGCCTGGGAGTTGAGCGGGCAGGGCTCTGACACCTGGTGCTGTTTGTATGTTAATTCAGGGGCCTAATTGAAGAAAGCACAGACTACTGTTCAGAGCATCTAGGCTGGCAGAAACGGTCAGCCTAAGGTGGCCGAACAAATGTGGGGTGGGGTGAAACCGGCCCCCACAGCGTCTCTGCACATCTCTTTCCTGGACCCTTAAAGGTCATTAGAATCTATAACGCTTCCAATGCTGGTGCTCAGGTGGACGAGCAGGGAGGCAGGGGGCCTGGGGACAATCAACGTCACCTGGAGGCTGCTGGGGAGAAGCTCTGACCCTCGCCCCTTGGTATGAGGGCTCCCAACTCAGCACTCAGCAGTTACAGAAGAAGGGTCTGCACCCTCAGCACTCCAAGAATGAGGAACGGGACAAAAGGCAGAGGAGGGGTTTGTCCCCAGCAAAGCCCATTAAAAATCCCTGGGAGATAAAAATAGAATCTGGGCAATAAAGTCAAGTCTAACCTTTTTTATCCTTTGTGCTTTGTCTAATTTCATGTGCTCCTAGGGTCCCGCATGCAGAGGTTCCACACCCGGCACTTCAGACCAGATTTCCTAGTGCAGAATGGCTGGGTCGACACCTCAGCTCCTGGGGCCCAGTGCAGACTCCGCGATATAGAGCCTGAGCTGCAGCCAACCCGGCCCTCGAGAGCTCCGCCCCCTCCCTCCCACTGACTCTGACAGGATCTCTACACAGCAGCCCAGCCCACAGCCCACGGGGTAGTGCATGCTCTCACCTCTCCATTCTCTGATCAAAATATAAAGTTTCCTTTGCTTGTGAACCAAACTCAGTCTCGATCTGTTGGCCCCAATGACACTGCACAGGGGGACACTTGTTGGGGTCCACTCTGGAGGATCAGTAACAGAAATTGAGACTATTGTAACCTCAATGAACAGATGTGTGAGCCAAACTGTAGTTAACATAGAACAGTGTATAAGGCTCGGGTAAAATAAGATGTTTCTAACGATTCCATTGGCTATTTCCATCACTTTATTATAAGCAAGTTCAGTGAAAAGGTTTGTCTTATTTGTCAGGTCAATATTAGAGAAACGAAGTGATTTCTTTCCAAGGATGTACATCTAATAATCTTGGTTAAAGCTTCAATCTTGTTTTAAATGCTTTTCCATTGAAAATGATACCTCTCTTTCAGCTCCCCCATTTCTGAGAAGTATAAAATCTTATAATTTATTATTACCAAAGGGGAAAGGTGGGAGGAGGGATAAATTAACAGTTTGGGATTAACACATACACACTGCTATGTATAAAATAGATCATCAACAAGGAACTACTGTATAGCACAGGGAACTACACTCAACATTTTGCAATAACCTATAAGGGGAAATAATCTGAAAAAGAATAGATATTTTTATTGACATCATCTATCAATGACAGTTAAAGTGTAACCTAGGGGAAGCTGGTGGTGAGTGCTTCTGACCCTGAAGACTTCAATCATCTAAAGTTTGGACTCTGCCTACTTCCCAAGGCCCTTAATGAACATATGTGTAGCCGTAGCTTAAAAAATTCCCCAGTTTGGGTTTCGGGGAGACACTGATTTTGAAAAAGCCCTGGTGTTCTCCTTACATGAATGGGACTCTTCCTACTGCTAAAACATGTCTGTCACACCCAGAGGATGGTATACCGTCTGATCGGGAAGAGTTTGGAAAAGGCATCTCATCTCCTCATCTCCTGGTGCTCGGGTTCACCCATCCAGCGTCTTTACTAACAGTCTCCCCACTTGGAGATGGCAGCACTGTCAACATCCTGTTGCGTACAGTTTGGAATTTGTCCAGAGGATGAAGCGGAAGGATGAGGAACAATGAGAGACAAGTCCTAGGTGTTCAGACAGGCACATGTCACTCTAATTTCCAATCAGGAAGACGAATTGACCAAAGGCTAGGGTTGCCCATGGAAACAGTATAGGGCTTGAGGAAATCCCGCTGCTTTGTGGCCAGTTCCCATAAACACAAGTTGAACAATGGAACTCAGGGACAGTAAAATTCACGAAACTGCAGAGTTGAAAATATCCATCACTGAAAAATGTCTTGAGGAAAGTCAGAGAAAAGGACTTGTAAGCAAGGGAGAATGGCAGGAAAGGGATTTGAGGAGGTAGAAAGGACTCGCCATTAAGCACAAGAAAAGGAGCTGAACATTGCCAACATTGCAGTTGGCCAAAAAGGGTGTATGCGTTTTTTTCTGTATATATTCAAGAAAAGGGCATACACTTTTTTAGCCAACCAAACAGGTGGGCACTGGAAGTCAATACTACAAGAGATATCACTTCGCATCAGTCAGAAGAGCCATCCTCATAAAGCGTAAACAACAAAAATGCAGGACAGGGCAAGGAGAAGAGGGAGCCCTGTGAGACTTATAGTGGAAATGTATATTGCCAACGGCCATTCTGGAGAAGTGTATTGTGTTTACTAAAGCATCTAAAAAATGAGCTACAGAGCATAGGGCACTTGCACTCATGGGCGTATATCTTGGGAAAAACAAAAATCGAGAGGACACAGGCACCCCAATGTTTACCCCCTCTCTGTTTAAAAGATCCTCGACTAGGATATAACTTAAATGTCTCTGGAGAGAAAAAATGGATAGAGATGTGGTACTTAGGTAGAGTGGAATATTATTCAGCCTGGAAATCAATGAAAT
The DNA here is from genome assembly GCF_964270905.1 of Leucopleurus acutus. Taxonomy (NCBI): domain Eukaryota; kingdom Metazoa; phylum Chordata; class Mammalia; order Artiodactyla; family Delphinidae; genus Leucopleurus; species Leucopleurus acutus. The sequence continues at coordinate 269,660 of NW_028138995.1, forward strand.
ATGGCCAGTTGTAACAACTCCGGAGGAGTTACGTATGATCATTCTAAGTGACATAATTCAAAAAGAAAAAGACACATATCATAAGATATCACTTAAAGGTGGAATCCAAAATGGCTACACATGAAATAAATTACAAAACAAAAACATAGTCAAATATGTAGAAAACACACATAAGGCTGCTAAACGGGAAAGGTGGGGAGGGGTGAGGCATCATCCAGGAGGTTGAAATTAGCAAAGATACCATTCCAAATACCAAACTGATAATCAACAAGGCCTACACGGTAGCTAAAAGAACTGCACTCAGCACACTCAAGTCACCGGAAAAGAATATATACGACTGGTAAGAATCTGAAAAAGAATTTACTGATGTCTCTCTGTACGTGAATCAAGTGGATGTACAGCAGCAAGAAACAGAGCTTTGAAAATCAGCTGTAACCAATATAGTAATAAATTGAAAAAAATAAACGACAGAGAGACAGAGAAAACCTCTTACAACTTTTCCTCAGGGCCGGTGATGCAACATGGATTGAACACATCTAGACCCACAGCAGGATGAGACATAAGGCTGGAAACTGTTTGCACTAAGAGAAATGTGAGGTTGGGTGAGGAAATGCACACCCTTTAAAGTAATACTACCTGGTACCCATTCAATGGGTCCCAAATCTGCAGGTTCAAGGGATCTTCCTACAGCTAAAACATGCATGGAAAACCCAGAGGACTGTACACCATGTGATCGGGAGATGTGTCTAAAATGCAGCTCATTTATCCTCTCCTGGTGCTCCTGTTCACCATTCCAGCCACGTTACTTAGAATCTCCCCACTTGGAGAATCAGCACATTTCAACTTCTGTTTCACACATTTTGCAAATTGTGAGGAGGATGAACGGGAAGAGGGAGAACCAATGAGAGAATAGTTGTAGGGGTTCGGACGGGCACATATCACTCTAATTTCCCATTAAGAATAAGAATTAAAAAAAGGCTCAGCCCGCCTCGCCCGAGCCAAAATAGGGCCTGAAGCAATCCTGCGGGTTTGAGGCCAGCTCACAAAAGAGCAATTTAAAAAATGGAGCTCAGGGTCACTGCAATTCACAAACCTGCAGAGTTATAAATGAAAACTAACGTCCAAAAATATGTTGAGGTAAGGCAAAGAAGAGGATCTGAATGCAAGACAGAATTGCAAGAAACAGATTTCAAGAGATAGATTGGACTCATCTTTAAAGCACATGAAAAGCGGCAGATTTTCGACAATGATGCAGTTGGCCCAAAAGGGCGTATGCGTTTTTTCCTGATTATATCCAGGAAAAAACGCATACGCACTTTATGGGGAACGAAGCAAGCAAGCAATGCAAATGTGCACAACAAAGAAGTCTCATTTCCCACTGGTCAAAAGGGCCATCCTAAAAAATTGTAAAAACCAGAAATGCAGGACAGGCCATGGAGAACAGGGAGCCTTTATACGCTGATGGGCAGTGTGTGAACTGCCGAGAGCCACTCTGGAGAAGTGTATGGTGGTTCCTAAATCATCTAAAAAACAGAGCTACAGAGCATAGGACACTTCCAATCATGGGAGTATATCTAGGGAAGTCTAAAAATCAACAAGACACAAGCACACCACAGTTTAGGGCTACTCTGTTTACAAGAACCTCAACTTCAGTACACCTTAAATATCCCAGGAAAGAGAACAACGGATAAAGAAGATGTGGTACTTATGTACAATGGAATATCTCTTCACCATGATATCAATGTAATAAGGCTAGTAGAAGGATAAAGAGTGGATTTAGGTCCGATAATACTACTTGAAATAAGTCAAACAGAAAAAGAAACATATCATAAGATATCACTTATAGAGGGAGGGTAAATATGGCTGCACAAGAAATGAATTACAGAACAGAACAGTGTCTCACATTTAGAAAACACACTTATTTCAGCTTAAGGGGAAAGGAGAGGTGGGGTGATGCATAAAACCAGAGTTTGAAATTAGCACAGATACCGTTCAATAAACCAAATAGATATTAGACAAGATCTACACCTTGCTCAATGAACTGGCCTCAACACACCCTATACACCGCAGAGAAATATATCTGAGTAATAAGAATCTTAAAACCCATGTATTGCTATATCTCCATAAGGGAATCAAGTGTGTGCAGAGCGGCACAAACACAGCAGTGAAAATGAGCTAAACCCCATTATAGACATAAATTTTAAAAACAAAACGCAGAAACAATGAAAGAGAGAAAAATTCTTACAAAATTCGCTCAGGGGCTGTGATGCAACCTGGATTGACCACATATAAACCCACAGCTGGATAAGACATAAGGCTGGACACTAGGGGCTGAGAGGATTGGTGAGCTTTGGTGAGCAACTGCCAAAAGTTTAATGCAATACTTCATGCTACTCATGCCAAGGGTCC